>NW_027185860.1:2298139-2320639 GCF_028583685.1 Petaurus breviceps papuanus
CTATCTATCTATCTATCTATCTATCTATCTATCTATCTATCTATCTAATCTATCTTCTCTAAGTACCCTAATACTGAGAAAGGTCTCAAGAGTTACTAACATCATCTTTCCATGTAGGAGTGTAAACAGTTCAACTTTAATAAATTCCTTATGATTTCATTTTCTTCTTTACCTTTTCATGATTCTTGCATTTGAAAGTCAAATTTTATATTCAGCCAGTCTGGTCTCTTCAGCAAGAACACTTGAAAGTCCTCTATTTCATTGAATGTTCATTTTTTACCCCTGAAGTATTTTACTCAGTTTTGCTGGGTAAGTGACTCTTGGTTTTAATAGCAGCTCCTCTGACATATTAGAATATCATATTCCAAATCTTTTCATCCCTTAATGTAGAAGCTGCTAGGTCTTGTCTTATCCTGATTTTATTTTGATGATACTCAAAGTTTTTCTTTCTGACTACTTGAAACAATTTCTCCTTGACCTGGAAACTCTGGAATTTGACTACAATGTTCCTAGGAGTATTCCTTTTGGGGTATCTTTCAGGAGGTGATTAATGTGTTCTTTTAATTTCTATTTTCCCCTCTATTTCTATAATATGAGAGCAGTATTCCTTGATAATTTCTTTAAAGGTGATGCCTTTTTTATTTATTTTATTTTATTTAAAGAGCCTTCTTTTTTTGGTCATGGTTTTCTGTCAGTCCAGTAATTTTTAAATTATCTCTCTTGGATCTATTTTCCAATTCAGTGACTTTTCCAATGAAATAGTTCACATAGTCTATTTTTTCTTGGGTTTTTTTTTTGGAGCAGGAAGGCAGGGCATTTGGGGTTAAGTGACTTGCCCAAGGTCACATTGCTAGTTTTTTGCTAAGTGTCTGAGGCTGGATTTGAACTCAGGTCCTCCTGACTCCAGGGCAAGTATTCTATTCACTGCACCACCTAGCCACCTTAATGATCTTCTTTTCTTTCATTCTTTTGGTTTTGTTTTATAATTTCTTGATTTCTCATACACACAGCTTCTATTTGCTCCATTTTAATTTTGAAGGAATTATTTTCTTCAGTGAGCTTTTGAGCTCCTTTTTTCATTTGGACAATTCTGCTTTTTCAGGTATTTTTATTGACTTTTTGGATCCCTTTTTTTCCCACTGAATTAGTCCCTTTTTAAGGTGTTATTTACTTCAGGATTTTTTAGGTCTCCTTTAGCAAACTGTTGGCTCATTCTTCTTGATTTTCTTGCATCATTCTCATTTCTCTACCAAGTCTTTTCCTGTTGGTTCTCTTACTTGATTTTCAAAATCCTTTTTGAGTTCTTCCATGTCCTGAGACTAATTTAGGAGCTTTGACTTTGTTACCTTCTTCTGGTTGTAGGTTTAGATCTTCTTTGTCACAAAAAAAAGATTCTATAGTATGAATTCTTTTTTCAATGCAGTTTTCTCATCTTCCCAGGCAAATTCTTGACTTTACAACTCTTTGTCAAGGCAGGACTTTGATTACAGTAGGGGTGGGTGTGGGTGTAGATGTACTGTCCCAGGCTTAAGGAATTTTATGTCAGTCACTCGATCCCCCACCATCTGTGAACCCAGAGCTCTGGAAGCAACCACTGCTATTGCTACTGTCACCTCCACTGACCTATGGCTGGGACCAGATCCCAGTTGGACCATGCTCCTCTTTCACCTAGGTCCCACAGAGTTTTCCCATTGACCTTCTGATATCTTTGGTGTTTGTGGATTGAGAAGTCTCTAAAGTGTCACAGCTGCCAGTGGTTCAGTCCCCTGAGGCCTGCTCTTGCCCTGTCTGTGCCATCACAGCCCATGCCAAACTGCACTCTGCTCCCAGCCTTTTGTGATATATCCTTCCTATCAACCTTTCAGGCTGTCTTGGGCTGGAAATGTGTCTCACTCTCTCATTTTGTGGGTTCTGTAACTGTAGAATTTGTTCAGAGTCTTTTTACAGGTATTTGGAGGGGTTTGGGGGAGAGGTCAAGCAAATCCCTGCTTTTACTCCACCATCTTTGCTCTGTCCCTCAGTATTACTTTTCTAAGCAATGATCCTCTGATCTCATTCATGTCAACATCTCTGTCTCTGCAATTCCTGGTCAATTCCTCTCTTAAGTTCTTTACATGGACTGAATCCATACCTCAAGCCACCTTGGTGTTATATAGGTATCAGAGCAGTATGAAAGGTACTAATCTGATTTCCATCATTCTTATAATATAACCATATCACTTTTTTCTTTTTATATATCTTTTAAATAACATTTTCCTTGTTTCTTTTTAATCATATTTTATTCTTTCTTATCACTGATGAAACCAATTTTTAACATTTATTTTTGAATAATTTGGAGTTCTAAATTCTCTCCCTTCTTACATACTTTATCTGATCCCTGAAATGACAAGCACTTTGATATATTTGGAGTATTCCTTCCATCCTCTGAGTGTCTCTGTCTGTCTCTCTATCTCTGTCTCTGTCTCTCAGTCTCTCTCTGTCTCTCTGTTTCTGTCTCTCTGTCTCTCTTTTTCTGTCTCTCTCTCTCTCTCTCTCTCTCTCTCTCTCTCTCTTTTTCTGTCTCTCTCTCTCTCTCTCTCTTTCTTTCTCTCTCCCTCTCTTCTTTCCCTCTTTCCCTCCTTTTAGCCTGTCTTTCCTCAAAAGTATTTTGCTTCTAACAACCACATTCCCCAATCTGTACTCCCTTTTATCAGTACCTCTTCTCTTATGTTTCTCCCCACCTAACTGCCTGTAGACTAAGATGGATGAGTCCCTATGTTATTGCCTCTTTCAGCTAATTCTGATGAGAATAAGGTACAATTGTTGCTCAACAACTCCTCATCTTCTTTTCCACTATAAAAGCTCTTTTGCACTTCATTTCTGTGACATAATTTGCTCCATTCTATATCCCTTTTCCACTCTTCTCTTCCACTCCTATTTCACACCCTTAATTGTCTTTCAGATATCATTCCACCACAGTCAACTCATAACTCAATCTTTGCAGGTTCATTCTAACTGCACTTATCAAATTCTTAGAAGTTATAATTATCATCAATCCATGTAGGCATGTAAATAGCTTAATATTTTTGAATTCCTTTTGATTTATATTTCCTCTTTACCTTTTTATTTCTTTTTTTGACTTGTCTTCGATCTAATATTTGTGAATCAAATTTTCTGTGCTCCTCTGGTCTTTTTACTGAAAATTCTTGAAAGCACTCTGTTTCTTTACATATCCATCCCCCCAGTATTATACTTAATTTTTTGAGGTAGATGATTCTTGCTAATTTTATTTTCTTTGCCCTCCAGAATATGTTTCAAGGTCTTTGATATTTTAATGTAGGATATTATTTTTTATGTATTTTATTGCAGGAACTTTTTTATGTAGGATATTTTAATGTAGGAACTCCTGAATGTTGTGTTATCTTGATTGTGGTCCCACAATACATGAATTGTTTCCTTCTGTTCCCTTGTGATATGTTCTTTTTGACCTGGAAGCTCTGGAATTTGGCATTAATTTTCCTGGGAGTTTACATGTTGGGATCTATTTCAGGGGGTAATTGATGGATTTTTTCAATTTCTTTTTTGCCCTCTGGGTCTAGCATATGAGCACAGCTTTTCTTGATTATTGCAATGTGATTTTTAGTTTCTTTTTCTTAATATTAAGGTGAGCCTATGCTTCTCAAATTATCTCCCCTGAATTTCTTTTGCCCAGTCAGTAGTTTTTCCCCCCAATGAGATATTTTGAATTTCCTTCTATTTTTTATTTTGTCTAATTGATTCTCAAATTTCATACAGACATTAACTTCCACTTATTCAATTCTGATTTTTAAGGAATAATTTTCTTTAGTGTTTGTTTGTTTCCCCTTTTCCATTTGGCCAATTCTGCTTTTTTAAGAAATTGCTTCCTTCACAGAATTTCTTTTCACCTTTTCCCATTTTTTAGTATTTCCTATAAGAAGTTATTACCTCATTTTCCCCATGATTCTTTTTTATTACTCTCTTTTCTCTCCCCAACTTTTCCTCTACTTCTGTTATTTGATTTAAAAAAATTATTTTTTAGCTTTTCTAGGAATTCCTTTTCACCTGATTTTCAATTGAGAGTTTTCCTTGATGCTTTGTTTGTAGCTGTTTTGAAATTGTCCTCTTCTAAGTTTGTCTTCTTATCACCTATAGGCTGAAACTTCTCTGGATACAATTTGACTTGAAAGCATGTTAAAGTTTTCTAAAAACAACTCAAGCTTCATTTCTCCTTCTATTTAATCATGGGTACTGTTCATTGCTCATTTTTAGTGTCTGCCTAAAACATATGTTGATGAACAGTGGTGGATCAAACTACAAAGCATGATCAAGACAATTAGATAAATTTTATATCTGGTTAAAAAAAATCAATCCCAAAAGCATAGTGTAGGGTTGAACAAGGTTGTTAGAAGGCCAATGGGGAAAAAAAAATCTTAGGGATTTTAGTTACCTTGAATCTCAAACTAAATTCATAGTACAAATATGAATAGAAAAAATCAAGTTAATTATTAGGCTGTATAAGTAGGTTATATAATGTCAAAAAACGGACACAATAATCTCCTGTATTCTTCCATTTAAATTTTTTCTAGCATATTTGTCAACGTTCTGGATGCTACATTTTCACAAGAGTATCAGCACACTGAAGAATATCTAGAAGGGGTGATTAGGATAGATAGACATCTTTGAAATTATATCACATGAATAAAGATTCTATCATTCTTGTACATTCAAATTAATAGTTATACTAGAAATAGAAGAAACCTATGAGTGTCATGATTGTCATATTTATGTTGATAGTGTTTTTATGTGGATTAGTGATGAAAACCAGTTCATGTATCTCCAGATAGAAGAATTAAATCCAACAAGTAGATATTGCAAGAAGGCAGTAAATTAATGTTTTTTTTTTAAGTCTGTAGACTTTATTGAAAAGAACAGTCATTCAGATTATCTTTTTTTTTTCATATGATTGTCTACATTAGCAAGAATGGCTCCATAAATAAATTATTTCTTCTATACTAACTAGTATCCTGGTGTGGAAATGTGTAGGGAGAGAAAAAAAAAAACATCACTTATAATAAGTTTTATTAAAGGATATTTTTTCAATCATCAGATATCTTAAAAGTCTGGAGATGAGGTACTATGTATTCTCAGGTCTAAGCTTTTAGTTGAATCTATCACAAGCTTTTGAGCGGTGTAGGGATTTAAAGTTTTTTAGATCAGCAAATGGAGCGAGCATGGTCACCATTCCCCAAATGGATGCTATTGGTAATAACACTAACGAAGGAGAGTAAGTCCACTTTCCCTTTTTATTCAGAAATGATCCCATATCTGAAACATGTTGGTTCTATTTCAATTGTTTCATTGGCAGATATTCTGGGAAAATATCTGACTCAATACAATATCTAGTATCGGAATGTTTATGCTACATTTCTTTTCTCAAGATGTAGAAATGTATTCTAGGGCAGGTAAGTGGTGTACTGATTGGAACACCAGCCCTGGAGTCAGGAGGACCTGAATTCAAATTCAACTTCTGACACTTGACACTTACTGTGTGACCTTGGGCAAATCACTTAACACCAATTGCCTTGCTTTCCCCCTTCTAAAATAAAGAAAGAAATTTGTTCTCAATAAAAATTATAATGTTACCCTTCTCTCTTGACAAAATACTTGGGTAAAAATGTATAGTCTATGAACTTATAAGACCAATTTCATATTTTGCTCCCAATTTATTGAATATTCCAGTCAAAGGAAATTCTTTCCATGCTCCATTTGAGACATGACATTATTCTATTTGTCTTTGAAGAGGAATTCCTTATATTGAAATGAACTTCCTCCTTATTTTTGCATGAAGGCAAAACCCAGGAGCCTTCAGGAGGAGGACATCCTTCTCACTTTCACCTAAAGATAAAACCTAAGTCTTATATGGGGTATGATCATCCCAATTGTTACAGCTCTTTTCTTCCCTCCTTCAAAAAATAATTTTGTGTTTAAATTTTGATTTACTTATTTCTGTATATGTTGTTTCCATTCACTAGTATTTAAACTGCTTATGTGCAAGGAATGTTTTTGTCTCCATAAGACACAGTCCTTACCACAGCATACCACCTAGACATAATACACATAAAATAAACTCTGGTTGAATTAAAGTTAATTAACATTAAAATCATATAAATACCTTTATTTAGCAGATAAAGAAACTGAGACTGAGTAAGGGCAAATGATTTGTTCTAATCCTACCATCATAATAATAAATGATAGAGTCACCATTAAAATTCAGTATCTCTGTTGACAAATCCAGTGCCTTTTCCACTAGACCATATATCTTTTAGGGCATTCCTGTATCATATAAGGAAATTACCTCTTTATCCTTCTGTGAAATACTTTGATGTGATTTTACTTTATCCAAATGATGTTAACAATTACATAGCAAAACTGAATCCAAACATAATTTGATTTATGAAAATAACAAATTCTTTATTATGATTTATATTATAATGTAGGTAGGAGGCATTGTAAGACAACCACGTGTGAATTCTTAGAATGTCATATGAGTACCAATTTGATTTCTACTTTGTTCAGCATCACTAAAATTAAAAATAAAGAGAAGATAATCAAATAAATTTTTGAGAGAAGGGACAAAAAAAACGAAAAAGCATTAGATTAGTTTATGTCATCTTTTGAGGAGACAACTTTTAGATGTGCATACAATTATCCAAATTATTTACATGTAAAAACACAAAAGCAATCGTTTGAGATCTAAAATTTATAAGAATCAACAAGGAGCTTTCGTTTTATTCAGTTAAGTCTTAGAAATTCCAAGATAATATCACACTGCATAATAACATTTGGAAATTAAATGTTGTAATAGGGGTGGGGGCAAGAAGATATCAAAATAATTTTACCTATACTGAGATCTTGCAAGAGAGTAGAGAATCAAATAGAATTTCAAAATTTGTTAATATCTCAAATGCTTACTTTATAAAGGCTGTGGTACTTTTCTTCCAAGGTCTCAATATTTGCCTCCTTGATACTTCATGATCAATATTGCACGATGATTGATCATTTCACATACATGTAAAATATTTTTTAAAATTATGAATTTTATATGGAAATCTGTCTGCAGAACATCTCATTGAATGTTGCTAAGAGCTTCAATATTTCAAGAATTTGCGTATGAAATGGTAGAGAAATTATATGAATCTCTCTAAAGTTACTAGCGATCCCTTAATTGCCATTTCTAATATTTTTCCTCAATTCTTGTCATTAATTTCTTTGTAGCCTTCAAACTGTTAATAACCATATTCTCAATACTTTCTTTCCTCTAGGTTTTGTGACTCTACTTCCTATTGGTTTTCTTCCTACCCAATCTCCTTTACTAGATTTTCATCTAGGTCATCCTGCTGACCATTGGTACCCTCCAGGAATTTGTCTTAGGCCTTCTTCTCTCATTCTATGATAATGTCATCTGGTGCTCTTAAGAGCACCCACGGATTCAATTACCTTTTTTATAAAGATACACAAATCTATTTGTTCAGCCCTAAACCTCAGCTGACTCTCTGTATTGAATCTCCAGCCGCCTAATGCACCTTGTAAACTGGATGTTGTGTAGATATTAGAAACTTCACATGAAGAAAACGGAGTTCATCTTGCTCTTCAACACCTTCTTCTTACCAAAATTCTGTAATACAGTTAAGGGTTTGAAGAGCCTCTTAGTTGTCTCACAACCTCATTCCCTCTATCTAATCAGTTGTCAAGTGTACCCTTTCTACTCTAGTAAAAATTACTGAATATGCCCCCTTCTTTCCTCGAACACTGCCATGACCTAGAGCAGGCCCCTTAGTTCTTAGTGCACTATTGCAGTAACCTTTTGGTTGTTCTTCCTGCCTCAGAACTCTCTCTATTTCAGTTCATCCACCACTCAGTTGTAAAGATGATATTATTTTTAAAGTTATTTATTTTATTCTGAACTTAAGAATTAAAGCAAGCATTTCCATACCATAGTAGGATAGAAAACAATGATTATTGTACATAAAACTGAAAATCCATTACATATACATTGCTATTCTTTTTAAATATAGTAAAGTTAGCACAATTTTATTTTTTCCTTTTTTTTCTCCCCCCACAAGAGAGGACTAGAGTTAGACACACACACATATTTAAAATCACTCTCTACATACTTCTATTTATCAGTTCTTTCTCCAGATGCAGATAATATTTTCCTTAAGATAAATTTGAATTATTAACATTTATTACAATCTAAGACAGCAATCTCACATCATTAACATTAACTTTCATAAGTCTAGAAATCAATAAAACAATAAATGAAGCCCTGTATTTAGTGACTTCGGAGGTATAAGTGCTCAGTGATTTTTTTTTTTTACTTTTTAAAAATTCATTTATAAATTTTGTTTTCAGCACTCACTTCCACAAGATTTTGAGTTCCAAATTTTCTCCCTATCTCTACTCTTCTCCCAACCCAAGACAATGTGAATTCAAATTACCCCTTCCCCCAATTTGCCCTCACTTCTATTACAAACCCCCTTTCTCTTATTCCATTACCTTCTATTTTCTGTAGGGCAAGATTAATTTCTTTACCCCATTGCATGTACAGCTTACTTCCTAGTTGTGTGTAAAAACAATTTCTAGCTTCCATTTTTAAAACTTTGAGTTCCACAGTCTCTTTCTTACTTCCTCCCCACTCACGCTTATTGAGAAGGCAAGCAATTTGAAGTAGTTTATACATGTGTAGTCATGCAAAACATTTCCATAATAGTCATGTTGCAAAAAACTAACTACATTTCCCTCTATCCTATCCTGGGCTCTATTCTATTCTCTCTTTTGACCCTGTTCCAACTCAAAAGTGTTTGCTTCTGTTTACCCCCATCTCCCCCCCAGCCTCTTTCCTATCATTCCCTCCCCCTCTTCCTCCCTACTTTCTTATATAATTTGATAGATTTCCATACCCAGTTGACTGCCTATATTATTCCCTCCTTCAGCTAAATCTGATGGGAGTAAGATTCACTCATTCCCTCTCATTTCTGTCCTTCTTCCCCTTCATGGTAAAAACTTTTCTTTTCTTTTTTAAGTGAGATAATTTACCCCATTATACCTCTCCATTTCTCCTTCTTCCAGTACATTCCTCTCTCACCCCCAATTTTATTTTTTTATATCATCATTTTGTTCTCATCTCACCCTGTACCTTTTGTCCCTTCAAATACCCTAATATTGAGAAAGGTATCATGAATTACAATTATTATTTTTCCATCTAGGAATATAAACAGTCTAACTTTAATAAGTCTCTCATGTTTTCTCTTTCCTGTTTACCTTTTCATGATTCTCTTAAATTGTGTATATGAAAGACAAATTTTTTATTCAGCTCTAGTATTTTTATCAAAAATCCTTGAAGGTCCTCTCTTTCATTGGATGTCCATTTTTTTCCCTTGAAGTATTATACTCAGTTTGGCCAGGTAGGTGATTTTTTTGCTTTAATCTTGGCTTCTTTGACATTGGGAATATCATATTCTAAAACCTCCTATCCTTTAATGTAGAACCTGCTAGATATTGTGCTGTCTTGATTGCATTTCCACAGTACTCAAATTGTTTCTGCATACACATATCTGTATACACATAAACAGTAAACATGTGTGTCCCTTATATGTGTATACATCAACACACATATTTGCATCTATGTATATATGCATATGCATACATATACACATATGTGCATATACGTGTGTGTAATTCTTATGACAACTCTATGAATGAAGGCTTATTATTATTATTACCATTTCACAGGTGAGAAACCTGGAATTCAGAATGGTTAAATGACTTGCTCTGTTTCACACAACTAAAAAGTGTATGAGGCAGGCTTCAAATTTGGTTGTTATTAACTTCAAGTCTAGTCTCATAGCCATTCTTTATGAGGAAACTAAAGCTCAGAGAAATTTATCAACTTTTCAGAAGTAAACTAGTGAGTATCACAGGCAAGATTCCAGATCAGTTTGCTATTGCTTCTAAACTAGCATTTTTGCCAAAATAACTCATTACCTTCAAATGTCTGAAAGTTTCAAGATACCATGAGGAGTCAGGTAGAAAAATCTACATACAGGTTACAGTATTTTTTTTTTCCTTAAAAGACAGTAACACTGTCCTTAAGACTACAAAATCTGAGTGCACTTGCCTCAAGCTTAATGGACCTGTAACTGTTGACCCATCTTTGTGTAGAGATTTAGAGTTGCATCTAAATGAGTTAAGGTTGCATCTTTGCTAAATTGCCTTCCAATTCAACTCTTTTTTTAAAAATTCATTCTGACATTGATAAAAAAATCATCACAGTATGCTTCCAATTTCTCCTTCCCAGAAAGTTATTTCATATAAGAAATAATATTTTAAAAGATAAAAATTATGCAACCTATCAATACATTAAAACGGACTGAAAATATATGTAATGAATCTCTTTATGGACATCTCAGTTCTGTATGGGAGTGGAGTGGTATTTCATATTATCTCTTCTTGGAGGGGGGTATTTTTCTTTGAAATGTTGCAACATTCATTTTTGATTACTTTGCAGTTGTCCTTCTTTCCAACTTACTAGTCAGTGGGTGTGGGGTTTTTACTGCTTATTTAATATGTCTTTCCATTCTTCTCCATATGCATTCAATTCATCGTTTCTTATAGTACAGTAAAATTCAACTGCATTCATGTGCCAGACTTTAAGCATCCCTAAAAGGATTGCCATAAACTTTGTTTCTAGTTCATTGCTACTACAAAAAGAGCTGTTACTATTATTTTGTATATATGGTGATTATGTGTCAATGATATCCTTGGCATATAAGCCTAGTAGCAAAATCTATGGATTACAACTTAGGGAAAATTAGTTGTTTATTGTGTGTGATACCAAAAATCCCTTCAAAGGCATTTTTAATTTAAACTAATTTAAACTTATGATGCATTTATTGTGCCTATTTTCCCACAGTCCTTCCAATGTTAATTTTTCTCATCTTTTGTTATCTTTATCAATTTGCAGGGTGTTAACTAAAGCAAAAGGATAATTTTATTTGTATTTCTTTTCTTATTAGTGCAGTTGTGCACACAATTATGAATGGTTTTAAATTGTCTTGCTGGATAATAGTTTTTTTGTGTATTTATGTATGTATGCATATATATATATATTCATATCTGTCAGTTATATATAGATCTTGGACACTGTTATAGGAATGTAAATTTTTAAGATCTTTCCTACCCCTAGGTTAAGTGCACTTGGAGCCTGTGGTAGGAGGCTTATTTTACAGGAACGCCCACACCTTGGTGCTTTGTGATTGGGCAGTGGGTCAAGAGGGTTGTTAATGTTCTCTGAGCCAGGTGAAGGCTATACAAGCCCTGATGGGAGGTTTTGCTTTGGGGCTCACTTTGAGAAATGTTATGTGATTTGACCAGATGAGACTCTAGGCAGCCTTTGAGTCCCCCCCGGCTTTGAAAACCCAGATGTTGATGCTTTCCTCTCTGGTAACTGATTTGATATGGATATAATGGTTAGACAGTTTGGAAGCCTGTCTGTTTTATCTGTTTCTCTATCTTGTAACTTCTGTTTGTATACTCTGAAGTTTGGGGTGCTGATCTTTTCCCCCTGAACTAGGTAAACGATGTATGTTTGATTACAGTAAGCTTTTTAACCTATTTTGAGATGCTTTCCTTTAGAAAAGCAGATCTAAGAACTTATGTTGGTAGCCCCTCTGGGGATGCTGGGGTGCTTGCTGCTACAGACACTAAATTCCTGAGTAATTTGATACAAACAATTTTTTGCATCTTTATCATTTGATGATTTTGCATGTTACCATAAATTAATTCATTTTATTAGTGCAAAATATTTTTAATTCAATGCAATCCAAGTTATCTATTTTATCTCATATGCTTCTTTCCTTTATGTGAGTTTAATTAAATATCCTAACCATAGCTGTGAAAGGTATATGAGTCTCTATCTCTTCTCCTTTTTTTGTTTTGTTTTGATTTTTAGTGGTATAATTTTTACTATTAAACTTACACATCCATTTTGAATATATTATTGAATATGATGCAGTGTTGGCATATACCTAGTTTCTGCCAGACTGCTTACCAATTTTCCCAGCAGTTATTATAACATAAGGACTTCTTTCTTAAATCATTTTTATTGGGGGGATATTGAATACTGGAATATTGTGCTGTGTTCTATTGATTCTGTTTCTCCCATATCTAATGCATTCCATTGGTCTAACAAGAAAGGTAAGGAAAGAAGGAATTTAGGAAGAAAGGAAGAAAAAGAAAGCATTTATTAAGTGACAACTACATGAGTACTTTACAAATGTTATATAATTTCATTCACACAACAACCTATGGAAGTAAATGTCATTACTATTCCCATGTTACAGTTGAAGAAACTGAAAAAAAGGGGAGGTTTAGTAACTTGTTCAGGATCATACAACTAATAGACGGCAGCGGCTAGATTTGAACTCAGATCTTTTCACTCCAGAACCAGAACTTTATCCACACTGCCACTTTCTGGCCTACATTTTTGTCTTACTAATTATTTTTTTTTAACCAAAAACAAATAACTGCTGTTTTGTGATATATTCTGAACTCCAGATCTGATAATTATTTTGTCCCTACTTTTTTCTTTTTAAAAATTCCACATATATTATTTTCCAATGAATTTTATTATTTTATCAAGTCCTACAAAGTATCCTATCGATATTACAGTTGGCATGGCATCAAAAGTGTATATTAACTTTGGTTTTATTTTATTGGCATGACCCAGGAATTAGGACTAAATGTTCTTCCAGGTAGGTAAGTTCATTATTTCTTATTTTAAAAAATTGACTAATTAAATACTTCCAGTCAGTCAACCAGAATTTGTTGGCACTTGCTATGTACCAGGAAATATATTGAGCCCTGGGGAAACAAATAAAGTCAAAACTGTAGTTCTTTCTTGTGAGTAACCCCAGTCCAATGATAAGTTAATATGCAAAAAAAAAAACCCAGTATACAAGCAAGATATCTATCTATCTATCTAACTATCTATCTCTGATAAACTGGAGATAATGTCAGAGGGGAGGCACTAAAATTAAAGATTGAGAAAGTGTTCATTTAATTTTTAGAGGACTGATATTTGAATGAAATCAGAAAAGCTAGGAAATAGCTAAGAAATAGAAGAGGGAGAGATTTCCAGGGAGGGAAAGATGGAATGTCTGATGCAAAGGATCACAGAGGCCAATATGACCAGACTGTAGAGAATGTAGAAAGGGGGAAGAAATAAGAAAAATTTAAAAGTCGGAAGAGGTCTTTATAAAAAGCTATAAATAACAGACAAATCCTTTATTTTATATTTGATCTTAAAGGTAATGTTGAGAAGGTAGTATGGTCAGCCTTAGACTTTTTAGATAATAGCAAAAATAAAACTATGTAAAATATATAAACATTCTACCTTAATAAAAAAAGCTTATACTGATAATTGTATTGCCCTGTTATGGAATGTTTAGAATCCATCAAGAGTTTTCTCTAAAGAGAATTTTGTTTTCTGGCTCTAAGAAATCTGAGCAGTTTTCTTTGATAAAATGTGGTGTTGAGCCTTTTTTGTCATTGGTGATGGTTTTCTGATAGTCAAATAATTTTTCAATTATCTCTCCTTGAACTATTTTCCAAGTCAATTGTTTGGCTGACGAAATATTTCACACATTCTTCTATTTTTCATGCTTCTGGACTTATTTTATTATTTCCTTACATTTAATGGAATTATTAGCTTCCATTAGCCAAGTTTTCATTTTTAAGGAATTATTTTCTTCAATGACCTTTTGCAGCTCTTTTTTACATTTAGTGAAATATGTTTTTTAAGGTATTTTTTTTAGTATTTTTGTGCCTCTTTTACCAAGCTGTTGTCTCTCTTTTCATAATTTTCTTGCATCCCTCTCATTTATTTTTCCAATATTTCCTCTTCATCTCTTACTTGAGCTTTAAAATGTTTATTTTTTTAAATTCTTGCAGGAATTTTTCTTGGCTTTTGTTCAATTCATATTTTTCTTTCAGGATTTTTTGGTTGCTATTTTGACATTGCTGTTTTTTTCTGAGTTGGTGTCTTGATCTTCCCTGTCAACATAATAGCTTTATATGGTCAGATTCTTTATATATAAACATACAGACATATATACACACATATCTGTATATCTAACTATATCTATATTTATATCTATGTACTCTTTTTTCCAAATTATTTCTCCACTTTTAAATGTATGTTAAACTTAGGCTATGCTCCTGGAATGGAGGGGGCATTGTTTCAAATTCAGCACGTGTGTGTGTGTGTGTGTGTGTGTGTGTATGTTGCTGTTTTCAGAGCGAGTTCTAAGGTCAGTATGTTTGTGACGTTTCCAAAATGGTATAATCAAGTAGAGGTGTGGCAATTGCTCTCCTGGCCTATGATACAGCTTTTAACAGGAAGGAATTTTACTCCCCTGCAATTGCAAATGGTAGTGTTTCTCTTGGCCCTAGAACAATAAGGTTCTCTGTTCTCCTGGGGCTGCAATTGTTAGTGCTTCTTTCTGCTTTGGAACTCAGACTTGCTCCCCTGTACCACTGTGGCTGCAAATGGTGGTTCTCCTTGCCCTGGATCTGTTACCCACCTGTGTGTCTGTGTGTGTATGTCTGGGTTGTCTTGTGAGATCTTAGTCAACTTCATTTTATTTTCTTTTTAATTTTTACTATGAAATCAATATACCTAAGCATGAGCATTTAAATACAAGCATACTAAGAATAGAAGATTTGAAGGTGATTGATTATTAGATGCAGAATGTTTAAATATATATTAAATTTAACATCAAATTAAATAATAAAACATTCCTGCTTCTCAATTTCCTTCTGCTCTCTTTTCTATGTTTCTAATGTTACACCAGTTTTATATTATATCATTAGAACTAGTAACTTACTCTGTACCAAGAACTATCTCCCCAAGAAAAAGAGAAATAAATAAAAACCCTTCTTTATAACAAATGCACATGATCAAGCAAAACATATTCACAACGGTACTTGTGTCTAAAAATGCATGTCTCATTTTCTACTTCCAGTTCATCATTTCTCTGCCATAAGGAGGAGAGTGTACAAGATACTTAAATATTTCAAAATTGTTTAACTTCCTAATGTTTTTTGTCATTGTAACAATAATTCCTTTGGTCTTTTACAGTTTACTCTGTACTATTTGATATGGAAGCAAGATGGACAGAGTTCTCAGGGGAAATCTGGAAGATCTGAGTTCAAATCCTGTCTCAGAAACTTACTAGTTTGACCAGGGCCAAGTTAGCAGAAATGAAGTCTATTTTGTATTCAGTTTTGAGTTTCATGGTATCTTTTCCTGTGACTGAAGCTGTGATTACTCTACCTCTGGTGTACGCTTTAAAAAACAAACAAACAAACAAACATTTTCCATCTTTATAATCCTATTTTTCTGAACCTATTGACAATGTATTGTTTCCCTAAATTACTTTTTATTTCTTTTAATTTTTTTTTCTTTTCTCTTACATTAAGGAGATTACTGCTAGGCTAGCAGGGACTGAATTGTTTCACCTACTTCATGTTCTGGACCCATATATTTGGTTTATATCAGGTTCAGTTGTACAATTTCTGATCTCTCATCAGACAAAACTCTCATTTCTCAAACTTTTCAGAGAAATTAAGTTTTGCCATGGCTTACTGGTGACCACTTTATTTACAGCTCAGATTGTGCCTTATGTAGCGTTTCCCCAAAAGGTGAGGGTAGGAAGGCCCTCAATATACCATATAAATCATATATGAGAGTGATATTTTTCTACATACTTAGAAAGGCTAAGTAGAAGATGATATATAAGAATATGATTAATATCAACAAAACTATTTCAAAACAAATTGGTAACTCATAATTACTGTTATACTCTTCTGGGGAGCTTTATAAATATATAATAATGATATATGTTATATTTATATAATATAAAAATAATAAACCTTATTGTTATTCAAAACTGCTTGCAGGACTACAATTTAAAGATTTTGTATTTAATTGTTTACTACCCAAACAAATACCAGTACATGTCTAATGCTAAAACAAGCAAATTTAAGTGAATCCTCTTATTGAGCATCATCTCTTCCCCCATTCCCCCCTCCCCTCCAAAAAAAAAAAAACTTGATTAGTTGTTTACAAATAATTCTGCTGCTATTCAATTCTGACCTGATGGTACTCAGAAAATCTAGATCTCTCAAACTTAAATGATCAAATCTAGGCCTAGTTGCCACCCTCTTAAGATAGATATTTATTTACCTAATATTTTTTAAAGGAAACACCAAAAAGTTATCCAAACCTAGGCTTTAACTTGCTTACCTGGGAAATATCCTTCAGAAGCCATGTACTTATGGCTACAAGCAAGTCAGAACTGAGATTAGGGCAAAGTATACCTTCCCTCTCAGGAACCATCTTAAAATATTCTTGAAAGAATCTGTAGACAGAAAAAGAGAGGATAAGGATATAGGCACTTGTTTCATATATTAACTGAGTCAAAACATTTTTCTCTATATCCATAGCCAATGAGGTGAATCTTTACAACTCAAAGTGGTTCAAGCCTTTTAACCGTGAATCACACAAGATCAGAAGCTAGTTCCACAAGGTTGACTGGCAGCAGGAACAAACAATGCCATGTTCATATTTAGGTCCCTATAAAAGGTAGAGAGATGAGTTCCCATGCAATTACTTAGACTTATAATACACTAAATATAAGCTAGATTTTATTTCACCTAACAGCAAATGCAAAACACACGATATTCATTCAAATTTCAGCCCGTATGCATTTGTAGTATTTCTATAGTGGAAATTCACTTATGGGGTGACAGTGTTACAACTAACTATTGGAAAGTCTCTGTGTTTCTTTTCTGAGATCTCTAAAGTTACCTTCAAACTTATTGTATTACTCTGTTTTGGTCCTGGATCTCCAAAGCAAGAGATTACAGTAAAAACTATGGGAATTTGAATCCCTTCCCTCTGGAAGTTTCATCTCCCCATAGGACTTAAATCTATTATCTACTATAAACTATTCTACTATACTGAAGAAAAGCCTCCATATAAGGGGAAAATTTTCAAGGCTGCCAGAGTTGACTCCTTTCCACTGGACCATACTGAAGGTAATGTCTTGTTTAACTCCTCCACATTATTGACTCTATCCATTTATATTTCTCTAATCTGGCTCCCACACCATCACAGGGCTCTCACATAGTCACAGAACTTAGTATTATACAAGAGACAGATTGTGATGTAAAGGAAAAGATCTTGGAATTGGAGTCTGAGGACCTGGGATTGAATCCTTTCTCTGCCATTCACTATGTAGGACTACAGGCAAATTACTAAAACTATCTGAAACCTCAGTGTCTTCATCTGTAATATGAAAAGTTTGGGGAGGATAATCTCTAAGGTCCCTTCCAGCTCTAAAGATTAAGAATGATTTCCTCTCTTAAATGTAGCTTGGTCTTGGAATTTGATGCTTTCCAAGAAACTGATCGTCCCATTATTCCTCCTTAATGCCAGGACCTCCTCTCTATTGCTTTTGCATGGATGCTCTAAGAAGTTCCCAAACCACAATTGAAGGAGAAATAAAATATTAACAAATTATGCAAGGTCAAGGTAAAGTGAATATACTCATCAATCCTTTTGACAATTATTTATTGTCCTTGTATAGGAAACTTGGCAGATTTGTCTAAGACTACTTCTTTCACTATTGTGAAAGTACTTGGTCATTTGATTTGTCTCTTGTCCTTCAACAGAGGATGTGTTTTTCTGTTGAATAATAAATTAACCAGTTTCATTTCAGATTCTCTATACCACTAATTCCTTTCTTTTTTTTTACTCTTTGCTCACCTATGAAATGGTTTACTTATCTTTACTAATTTGCTGCATAAAGCTACTGATTAGCAGTTTATTCTAATTGAAACTGAAAAGTTAGAATTTTTTGAAAGAGATATGTACCCTAGGAATCTGAATCTGCTAACATCAAAAGCTGACTCTGTAACCATGCTAATAATAAATCTCTTTGCTTTCAGTTTGACCTCCTATCTGACCCACAGGTATAAAAAACACACACTTGCTGATTCAAATATGCAATTTATATACATAATATATATGCATACACACATATGATGTACATATGTGTGATCAACTCAACACTATCATTCCTTGTAATTCCATTTAGTATGCCTTTTGAATTCCCAGTCCAAAATGTCATTACCTTGCCCACTTTCCCATATATATGTATATATATATATATGTGTGTGTGTGTGTTTATATATATACATATATGTATGTATGTATATATATATATGTATTTACCTTCTTCTATTAGAATTTAAGTTACTTGGGGCCAGAGGATATTTTACTTTTTTTTTATTTGTATTCCCACCCTTGGCATCATACCTGTCATTTAATAAATTATTAAAAAAATGTTTTTTATCTATTCATTTATTATTACCTAAAGGAAGAATCAACTTACAAAGTGAAAGTTGGAGCTATTTATAAGAACAAAAGGCATGTTATTGTAAACAGGAGAGTTATAATTCAAAGAATGGTATAGGGAGCCATTAGATTTAGAAGAGACCAAAGATAATCTAGTCTGACCTTTTCATTTTACTTATGAAGAAACAGACCCAGAAAGATAAAAGTACCTTACTAAAGTCATCTGGATAGGAAGTGACAAAGTAGATATTCAAATGGAGCTCTTGACTCCAAAAAGGCATTTTTCTGCTCTACCATGTCATAAAGCTTTATGCAGCTATTCTAAAGGTTCTTAACAAAGGATGATGGTGACAGCATATTGCAATTAAGTCTCTCTGGTAACTAAATCCTTGTCTTCAAAATGCTCCCACTTTATGTCAAATTTTAAATCACAGAGTCATGTTATCCAGAGACCTCAGTATAGCATTTTCTCCACAAAGAATTAGCAATGACATATATATATATATATATATATACACACACATATATATATTAAATTAACTTGTAAATAGATTATATACATAAAGACATTACAAAGAAAATTTTTTTAGAGTTTTTGATTAACTCAGATAAAACAAAAAACTTCTAAAATAGTTAAAATTTTATTAACTAAACTTTTTGCCCTTTTTAATATCTGTGAAATGCCAGAAGGTTTTCATCAAAATAACAACCAATGTGAAAGAAAATAGTAGAAACACTATTATTGATTTGGAAAAAGGTCTATTATTCTCCATGTTCTAGTGTAGCCCATAAACCTTACATATAATTTTACATCCCAAAGTGTTTTTTGGAAATTATTGGTGTTTTTAAACGTAACATGTGGTAATGCTAATAGAATAAACATGGACAAGAACATAAAGTGAATATTTTTAACATTTTTATTCCATTTAAGACAATTTTTCCTGCTATTAGCTGATATAAAATATAATATTTTTAAAATATTGGAATTGAATGTATTCTTGGAAAGGAGGAGAACAAATCCCAGTAAGTTTAAAGTTTTAAAGACATTTATAAATGTCTTTTCCAAAATAAGAAGTAAATACTTCAATTTAAATTTGAATTCACATCTTCGGACTCATATTATATTTTCCATTATACAGACTATCTATTTGTGAAAGGAAAAGTGAAGACTGAAGCAAAAATTTAATACATTCACTTTTACTGAGTCCACTATGACATTGCCTCTCATAAATAATCACCTAATTATTGCATATGAATATTGTATATTTCAAATGAAATTGGGGAAAATAATGAGTTTAGTGCAGAAATATCTGTCCCTTTGTCTCATGCATTTGTGATCTATTGAATCACAAATAAAAGAAACTGATAGTTGAAAAAGACCACAGATGAGATTTAACTCCCTCATTGCAAATATGAATGGAGATGTAGAGATCATAATATTTATTTTCTTCTCCCTCTTCTAAGATGAAAATGTATCATTTTTATTTACATTGATTTTTCAGTTATATATAGCAACCTCTTCATTCTTCTCATTGACTTCTTGCTAGGAACTGATATTGTATTTATATAATGAAGCCACTATAGCAATAATTCCAAAGTTACCCCTTTCTTATCATATTCCCAATTTCATCTCCAATCTCCTTTTTCTCAGTAGATGACTTTATCTCTTATCTTTTCTGAAAATTAAAAAAATCCAAGTCATTGAATTGAAATCTCTTAAGTTTCTTTTTACCTGTTTCACATAAAATAAGAAACAAATGAAAATAAAATTTAAAAAACTAAGTAATTTCTATTCACTAAACATTATACTACTAATTATGTTTATACAAATACAATGAAAAGAGCTTATGTTCTAATAGATAAAAATAACATTTAAGGGAATATTGATGAAAAAGGGATTTTTTTTTCATGGGAGAAGTCACAGGGATAGTGAGCAAAGTCATAGGAAAATGTATCAATATGTCCCTTTTAGGATTGACTACATATAATTTTTCGAGAGAAAAGTGTTTCCAGTGGTGGGAGTGAAAAGAACAGTTTCCTAGCACAGATTCTAGGTGACAAGTAGAAGGTAAAGAGTAGAGCAAGGTAGCTGTTTCTCCCCTTCTATCTCCCCTTCCCAAGCCTATTTTATCAATGACTTTTCCAAAATAAGAAGTAAATACTTCCCTTTAAATTCGAATACACATCTTCTGACTCATAATATGTTTTCTACTATACAGATTATCTAGGTTTTTTATTCCACCTGGGTTTTTGTTGGGCCAAACCAGACAATTCATCATTTCTTGATTTCATCCTACCTTTTTCTATCTGGATTTTGGATACTAGATCCACCGAGAAGGCAGTGGCCTCCTCTGAAACTCTGGAAATCCTTCCCTTCTTTCAATGCCTCTCTCACAGGTCACCTTTTCCATAAGATTTTCCCTATTTTCCTTGACTAGAAGACATTTCGTCCCTCTGTAATCTCTTATAAGCACTATATGTGAATTTTGTTAGTACTTTTCATAGTACGTCTTAGCCTTTCCCCCTGTCCCAAACATACACACACACACACACACACACACACACACACTGATTCTCTGAAGAAATGATTTTGTCTTCTTTTATCTTTTTATCCCAAGCACAGTATATTGCATATAGCAGGCATTTAATAAACATATACTGAAAACAAGTGAAAATAGCAGTTAACTATTGAAGGAATATAAGGGGCATGCTGGGTAGGGAGAATACAGAGGAAAATAGAAAAGAAATTTCTCTTTAGGGTAATACCATATTACCTTTCACCATGGTCACAAGTATACTGTTAGAATGGCAAAGCCTTCCTCCAAAAATGTTTATCATTATATTATATCAACATAGTAGATAAAGAACTACCTTTTAAATCAGGAAGTCTTCTGTTCAAATTCTGACCTGATATATACAGGATGTGTGACTCTGGGTAACTCACTTAATCTATGTCTAATATCTCAAAGCTTTAAGTTGCCAATCTACATTGGTCAAGGAAATTTTGTCCCTTGAGAATTATCTACACAATCAAAACCAAGGGTCTAGTCTTTATCCCCACAGTCACAGAATTTGAACTGGCAAAGCCCTTGAAAGATTTGTTTTTATACCATTGAATAGTTTTAAGACAAATAGGATCAAAGCGGCTTACTTGAAGAATGACAATGACACTCATGGAGAGTGGCTCCTCAAGTCTTTCAGCTTTTGACTGATGATTCTCAATCCCTCCAAATATGACTGGTTTATTTTGATTTGTGAGAGACGTCTGATCTCTACCACTAAACAGAGTTGAGACATTTCAAAAATTGTGAATATTCAAAATGACTTTTGAAATTACATTAATCTCTCCATTATATAAATGTAAAAATAAATAATTTAAAAGTTTTTTGTTGTATTCAATGCTTTTAAAACTTCTTTTTTATATGAGTATTTTGAATAATCAGCAAATCCATCTCAAACAAAATAAGACTATGACACATTCTGCATGTTAAGGAAGAACAAGGCAGTGTCCAGTTTCCCTGTCTCCATTTTCAGTTCACCTTCATTTCACTCAAAAGCTCTGTATAATTGAAGTAGATAGTCTGTCAGCTGTGAAGTACTAATTTAGGGTGAACTGTGCCCTCACAAAATCTTCCCTAGAACAGGAAACTTCCCTGCTGGGATAAAAGCTGTATGCAAAATAAGATGGAATAAAAGGAGGGGAATATGCAAAGTAGGCAAGCAATTTTGCAGAATGGGCAATGATCCAGAATCTGAAAGAAAAAACTGACCTAAAATAACCCTATGTGTATAACTTGCCAGTGAATAATCTGGATTTGACTGAATTTCAGTCCCCATATTTAGACCTGGTCAAAGGATTAAAAACAAAAAAAGGAAAATATCAACGGAAAGAATAGTGTATTGCACTATGTCAGAGGGAAGGGAAAAAGGATAAATATTTTCCACACTAAATTTTTAAGTCTCTGATAGAAAAAGCAATGATGGATGATGCATCACAGCAAAGCTTAGAGAAACACATG
>NW_027185860.1:2325639-2379735 GCF_028583685.1 Petaurus breviceps papuanus
ACCATAACTTGCTCAATTATTTCCTAGGTGATGGACATTCCCTTAACTTCCGATTTTTTGCCACCACAAAAAGAACATATGTGTGTGTATTATACATGTAGGTCTTTTTTTCTCTTTTTAATTACCTCTTTGAGATACAGACGAAGTAATGGCATTGCTACATCAAAAGATATGCAAAGTTCTATTGCCCTTTAGACATAGTAAGGGACCATTTTCTTTTTTATGAAACAGGACTACCTGAAAACTATAAGCAAAGAAGTAACAAACAAAAAAAACTTATTTATCAGATTCAAGAAGCTATAAACAAATCAACTACCAAGACTTATTAGAAGCATATGGCAAAGTAAAAATCAAAAGAATCCAGCAGTTGGAGAGGGGGTGGGGGAAGAGCCAAGAGGGCAGTGTAAAAGCAGGAACTTCACTGACCTCCCACTCTAACCACCTGTGAATATATTATTCTAAAAAATCTTTAGACCTACAGAATCCACAAAGTGATAGACAGAAACAAATCTCCCACCGAAGGAAGCCTGGCAGGCTGACAAAAAGGGCCTATCATAGTGGTCTGGGAGACAGGCACAGTCCCATGTGAACTAACCAGGCCCAGACCTAGGACAGCCCCAACCAGAAGCCCAGATAGGCCAGAGCAGACTTCAGGAGAGTGAATCACTGGCAGCTGTGGCAGTTTAAAGAAGTCTGAACCCATAAACACCAAAGAGAAAGTAAAAGATCAATAGAGAATTCTGTTGGAATTGGTGGATTAGATAGGGGTCCACCCCCAGGGCAAGAGGTGGAGGGGGTGCAGTGGCTATAGCTGCTGTCTCGTGGAAGTTTCCAGAGCTCCTGGCCTGCAGATGATAGGGGGACCAAGCAACCATTCAGAGGGTAATCACTCTTGCTTTAACCTGCTTGAATCTGGATCACAGTCTTGGGTAGTGGACCTGGGGTATGTGGCCTGTGTGCCAGAGCTTGTGGGGCCTATATAGAGAGTGCTTTCCTAATAGCTCCAACACCTGTGAAAATCCCAGCAATTTGGAACAATGCTCTCTGCAATCTGGAAGCAGAGTTCTACCTTGGCAAAGCACTCAAAGGTCAAGTAAGTGACTGGCAAGATGAGCAAGCAGAGGAAGAACAATCAGACCATAGAATCCTTTTTTGGGGACAAAAAGAATCAAAGCATGGAATGGGAAGAAGACAATGAAGTAAGAACTCCTGCATCAAAAGCTTCCAAGAAAAATATGAATGGATGACAGGCCATGGAGGAGCCCAACTTGAAAATCAAATAACAAAAGTGGAGGAAAAACTGGGAAGAGAAATGAGAATGATACAACAAAATCATGAAAAGCAAGTCAACAGCCTACTAAAGGAGACCCAAAAACACTCTGAAGAAAATAACACCTTAAAAATAGAACAACTCAAATGGCAAAAGAGACACAAAAAGCCAATAAGGAAAAGAATGGCTTAAAAAATAAATTGGCCAGATGGAAAAGGAATTTCAAAAACTCACTGAAGATAATAATTGTTTCAAAATTAGATTGGAGCAAATCGAAGCTAATGGCTTTATGAGAAAGCAAAATAGTATAAAACAGATTCAAACAAATGAAAAAATAGAAAGCAATGTGAAATATCTCATTGGAAAAACCACTGACCTGGAAAATGCGTCCAGGAGAGATAATTTTAAAATTATTGGAGTATTTGAAAGCCATGATCAAAAAAAGAGCATCTTTCATCTTTCATCATCTTTCAAGAATTTATTAAGCAATTGCCCTGATATTCAAGAACCAGAGGAAAACATAGAAATTGAAAGAATTCACCCATTGCCTCTTGAAAAAGATCCCCAAAATAAAACTTCTAGGTATATTATAGCCAAATTCCAGATTTCCCAGGTCAAGGAGAAGATACTGCAATGAGTCAGGAAGAAACAATTTGAGGATTGTGGAAACATAATCAGGATACCAGAAGACCTAGGAGCTTCTACATTAAGGGATTAAAGGACTTGGAATATGATATTCTAGAAAGTCAAAGTAGCTAGGATTAAAACCAAGAATCACCCAGCAAAAATGTTTATAATGCTTCAGGATAAAACACGATAATTCAATGAAATAGAGGATTTGCAAGCATTCTTTTTTTGTGCTTTTCAGAGGGCAATTGGGGTTAAGTAACTTGCTCAAGTTTACATGGCTAATATGTGTGTGTGTGTGTGTGTCTGTGTGTGTGTGTTAAGTGTCTGAGGCTGGAACTGAACTCAGGTCCTCCTGACTCCAAGGCCAACTTTCTACTCACTGTGGCACCTAGCCACCCCTGCAAGCATTCTTAATGAAAAAAAAAAAACAGAGCTGAACAGAAAATTTGACTTGCAAATACAAGAATCAAGGAAGCATGAGAAGGTAAACAGGAAAAAAAACATAAGAATCTATTAAAGTTGAACTATTTATATTTCTACATGGAAAAACAATAATTGCAACTCATGAGACTTTTCTCAATATGAGGATAGTTAAGGGGAATATATATGTGTGTGTGTATATACATATACATATACATATATATATACACACACACACACACACACACACATAAATGCAAAAATGGGAGGGTGTATGTCTGTATAAGTATATATGTGGGTGTGTGCATATGTGTGTATATGTATACATAGACAGAGGGGAAAGGATGAGTTGAATATGAAGGGATGATATCTCAAAAATAAAATTAAGGTTTGAGAGAAGTATATATTGGGACAAGGAAAAAGGGAGAGATACAATAGGGTAAATTATCTCCTATAAAAGATGCAAGAGAAAACTGTTAAAATGGGGGGCGGGGAGCAAGAAGGTGAAAGGGAAGGGGTCAACCTTACTGTCATTGAATTTGCCTTAAGGAGGAAATAACATACACCCTCAATTGGGTATCTTACTCTAAAGGAAAGTAGTGGGGAGGAGATAAGAGGGGGGATGATAGAACGTGGGGCAGCTTGGGGGAGAGGGTAGTTAGAAGCAAATACTTTTGAAAAGGGACAGGGTCAATGTAGAAAATAGAATTCATGGAGGTTGAGACAGGATGGAGGGAAATATAATTAGTCTTTCACAATATAACTACTATGGAAATATTTTGTGTAATTACATATGTACAACCTATATTGAATTATCTTCCTAGTGCTGGTGAGTGAGGAGGGAAGAATGGAAAAAATCTGGAATTGAAAATTTAAAAACAAATGCTAAAAAATTTATTGAATTAAATGTGTAAAAATATTTTATTGAATTGTATAAGTATTTTTGTAAAGCTATACTTTCACCATTCTTGCCTTAAGCAGTTGATTTTATCATTTGTCCTGTAGTTATAGCTTGAAATCTTTTGGGATGCTGATTGTCATCCAATATTTTACTACTTCTTCCAGCTTTATATAACCATTGATTTTGATAAACAAGCCATTTAAACCCTCATCATACCAACTCTAAAATTATTGAACTACACAAGTTCAAGCATAGGTCCCTGGAACAATGATGTGGAGAAATCACTCTAGAGGAACATCAAAGTCTTTAGTCATTCCTAATAGGACTCATGAAGGCAGTGAATAGAAAAGTAGCTTTCAAGCCACAGAGAATTATACTAAGTGCTGCCTCTAAAGAATATTGCCTCTCTTACTCTAAGAAAATCCCTTTACCTATCAATGTTAGAGACAAATCTCTAAGACTATGTTGCAGTAAAGTGTCAACTTATACCTGTAGAGGAAGGTTCCTCTCCCAGGAGTTACCTACACCAATGAAATCACAAATATAATCTCTCTTCTTCTAATTTCCCATTTCCCTCTCTTTCTTCCTCTTTGTAACCATATTCTCTATCCCTAGCCTATTGGAATCAGTAATTCAACCACTTTTTAATTTATGTAAATGAGCTCTCATCAAGTCAATATTTCTCTATATTTTCCACAAATATATTATGAGAAATTGTGTATAATGGCTTATCAAATCCATTAATATTATGGTTATGGCATCTTTTATTTATCAGGTCAAAAAAGAAACTGATATTTGTTTGGCATGAACTGTTCTATGTGAATGCCTTCTTCCTGATACTCTTAAATCATCCTTTAATGATTTGCTCTAGATTTTTTGTGAAGATTTGAATTCAAGCACACCAATCTATCCTCTTTCCCTTTTGTGAAAATTAATGAATTTGCCCTTCTTCATTCCTAAGGTAACTCTCCAAGATATTTCAAATATCATAAATGGAAGTTTGTCAATTTTATATGACATTTTTCTCCATACTCTTGGATGTAGTTTATCCCAATCTGGTAAATTTAATTCATTGTGTACTCTTGTCATTGCCTCATTTTATTGGATTTCATTTCTTGTTTAACTATGTTTGTCCTAGTTTTCCAGGATACAGATCATTCTCCTTGGCAGAAAAAAATCAAGTTCAATATTCACTCCTCAAGGTTTTTTTTAAAATGTACATGTTTCCAATAACTATCTCATAGGGTTGTAAGGATTGAATTAATGTTAAAATACCATGTACCATTAAAATGTTATAATTAAATATGATATTTTAATTATGTTATTCTCTTTGTAAATTTCAAAGTTTATTAGCTGAAGATCATGTAAACTTGAAAATTATTTCACCTACCTTTATCTGCCTTATAATCAAGTTTTTTTTCAGCTGTGTCCCCAGGTAAGCAGCCCAAATGCTTCTTCCTTCTATATCCAGTGCTGTTATTAAGGCTAATAGTATGTTTATTTGATTTTTTTCATATTAGAGATATTTAAAAGATAAATTATAAAGGGTATTCAAAGTACTATGGAAATGCAAAATATTTCTAACAAATCAATATAATAATCATGCAATTTCTCCTTTGACAAAAATGTGCCATTTGGTTCATTACTATCATATTTAATTTTGATTTGATAAATAGACACCTCATGTTGTTTTCTACCATTTAAGTGTTGGTTTTGAATCTAAAACCATGAAATACTAAATTTTAACATATTCAAATCTGTTCTACACATAAATAGATTATAGGGGATTAGAACATTTTAATCATAAAAGGAAAATACTTATGAAACTACCAATCATAAGTCTGCCATTCTTTATACTACATATTCATTTAAATAGAAATGACATTCTCAAAGAAATAATGACTTGAGTTTCCACATCACTGTGAAAATAGAGTTATAAAACAAAAATTAAAAAATAATAGTCAGCAATTTACATTACTACTTGCTTAAGATTCAAATGGCAATTTTTAATAATATTCTTCAAGATGTTTATGAGTCAGTCATGCACGATTATGTTCAGAAATGAAGAAAAAAGTTAGCCTAAAAATCTACCCTTATTATTTAGTCAGAAACTCTCTCTTTTGTGTGCACTCTTGTAACCTTTTTTTCCTAAGCCTCATGCATATATTTTATGCATATTATATATATAAATATATATGTATATATATATGCAGTCTAGTTATTTTTGTATCTACCTTCTCTCTCTTGATAGAATGTATACTACTTGTGGTAGGGACCAAGTAATATTCCTTTTGGATCTTTTAGTGACTAATTCAAAGTTTGCATAAGTCATGTGCTTTAAATGTGTACTGAATGCATGATAAATGAAAGGAATTAAATATCATTGATAAAATATGTTTCAGAAGTAATGATTTTGAATTTCTTTTAAAGTGAATGTCAAAGAGAACAGATTATATTTTCAAATAATCAGTATAATGTAATCTTCTTGAGGTGAGACTGTTTATATTTTCCTATTTGTGTTCCCAGTACCTAGCACAGATACTATTATTATCACCATTTTATAGAAAAAAAAAAACAAAGGTTCAGAGAAATTAGTTGACTTGTCTAGGGACATACATATGAGTTTTTGAGGTACTAGGGCAAGCAAAATTATAGCCTTCCTATATCTGAGTCTATTATACTATCCAAACATCTTCAGGGGAAGCAGGGTAATCTCAAAGTGAAATTCATTTCTTGGATGAAGGAGAAGTCCAAGCTAAACTGTATAGTTCTTTTTTTTAAATTGTTTTGTCTTTATTAACGTATTTGTTTACTTTTAGTTTATAAGTTTCTGTTCCACAATCCCTAGAGTTTCAATTTTTTCCCTTCCCTCTCCTCCTCCCCCCCCCCCATGGCAGCATGCAATCAGGTATAGGATATGCAAATACTTCCACATTGGACATTAGTCAGTTTATAAAGAAGGATTGTTAATGGATGGAATGAACAGTGGGAAAGAAGAAACAAAATCAAAGAAGAAGAAGAAAAAAGCAGGTAGTTTGCTTCAATCTGCATTGAAACTCTGTTCTTTCTAGTTCTTTCTCTGAATGTAGAATCTCTCTCCATCATGAGTCTTTTGGAGTGTCTTATAACCCTGAATTGCTGAGAAGAGTCCAGTCTATCGAAGTTGGTCATCACACATATGTTGCGTTTGTAATTGTGTACAGATTTCTCCTTGTTCTGCTCTTCTCACTCAGCATCATAAACTGCATAGTTCTTAATTTAACATAGAGACACTTTAGAGTGGTACTGTTATATTTGAGTTAATGACAGAAATATTGAGAATAAAACTATTTTCAATAGCTTGATGGAAAGGCAAAAAAGAAATTAATCTTAACAAATATAAATAAGATAAACTTTTTTAATAAAATGGAAAAGATTTACAGGATAGACTAAAAATGGAAACAATAGCACATTATTTAGAAGAAACATGTTTAATATAGAAAATCTGAAGAGATTCAAAGTGAAAGTCAAGTATAAAATGACACTCTGAAGCTTCAAAAAGAGATAGTGACACTAAAGATAAAAAACAAACCAAAAACCTGAATTTAAAGTAGACATTTTTGAAAGAATGAATATGTCCAAGATGGCAGAATAAAGACAGAGACTTGCCTGAGATCTCCCCCAATGCCCTCCAAATACCTTGAAATAATGGTCTAAGCAAATTCTAGACCAACAAAAAGACAGAGCAAAACAATTTTCCAGCCCAAGACAACTTAGGTCAACAGCAAAAATCTGTTCCTCCATGGTGAGAGGAAAATAACTGCAGGAGTATGTAAAGGAGTCTGTTTTTTTTTTTTTACTAACAGGTTACCATACTATACATCAATTCAGGGATAAACTACTGCAGGAAAAAGCTCATATGGAAAGGGACTTAGCTAATTTGCATGAGAAATTTACTGTGTTACAGCAAATGAACTTTCCTTTAGAAGAGTAAGCTGAAAATTCTTATGCAGTAGAAGAGAAAATTGTGTGTTTGACTCAGAAAAAGAAGGAAAAAAAACTATCAAAAGGAAGGTGCATCCAGCTCTGGTACAGGGTAAGCTTAGTTGCCAGGAGAATGTGGGGGAGGAAAGTAAAACGTTAGATGAAGCTTCTCAGGCAGAATTTCACCCCATACTAAGAAGATAGCAGGAGAACCAGAGAGGAAACAGTCTTCAGGGAGCTAATTGAGGATTTTACTCAGCATTAGGTTATTGATATATTAAGTTGAATCACCCAAAGAATGGGAGAATTGTTAGTGTCTTGGATGGTGAAAATCAATGATGAAGGGGCCGGAGGAGTATTGATAGATAGCAAGGATTGCTGTAGGTATTAGTCAGAATCCTTTAGTACTGCAAGTTTTTAAGGATTAACATATGCAAGGAGGTACAATGGAACTAATCTGTTAACTTTAGCTCTTGAGGGATGCAATAAAATGTTTCTCACTGACTCTATGCCACCTGTTGGAGATAGACCCTGGTACTTACTTAGAGACTGTATGAGAAAGTTAAAGGAGGATGTAATGAAGACATCAATCATGACCAGAAACACTGAAACTTATCATGAAACCCCTTATGCAGTTTCTCATATAACTATCATATTGAATACAAATCCTCCTGCTTATAAGCACCTAATTCTGATTCTATTAATTGGGGAGATAGGGCACTTTCTCTTTTCTTTGCCTTTTGGAGGGCAATTGGGGTTAAGTAACTTGCCCAAGATTACACGGCTGGTTTTTTTTGTGTGTGTGTGTGGGGGGGGGGTTAAGTGTCTGAGGCCAGGACAGAACTTAGGTCCTCCTGACTCTACTCCCTGTGCCACCTAGCCACCCCCCGATAAGGCAATCTCTTTCAGAGGTGCTGCATAAGAATTCACAGTAACTGACTTGGGGAGATAAGAAAAAGTTAAATTTCCTCAAGACAGAAGAGTAAATAGAGAGTGGATTCGAAGTCAGAATAAATTGCTAAGAAAATAACGGTTTACTGCTCTATTGAGAGCAGGGTAGACTTTGGAAAAATAGATGACATTCCAACTAATGAACTATGCACAGTCTAACAAGAAAAGCTGATTAATATTTGTGTGAGCAGAGAAGTAAGAACTACCCCCTACAAATCCTCCTGAAACATTGTATTCAAGTTTGTCACACCTGCAAGGAGAACAGGAAATTGCCCTGGCCCCAGCTCAGATTAAGAAAAAAAAAAAGAAAATCTCTAGCAAGAATGACAACCCCAAAACTGCAAATTAGAAAATAGTAAACAGCAATGAATAAGGATATAATAGTGGGTGCATGGACTCCAGAAGCATGGCTGGGCCTGTATCTACCCTGCTTCTGGTTACGATGATGGTGCTTGCAATATGTATGAATGTTGCTTTGGTTCTGTTCAGCTTTGTCTTCCCAGAAACAGAAATGGCAAAGGATTTGAGGTGGACTGGACAATATGAGCTTCAATATGGAATGAGAACTGGATGAGGAACTGGACAAGGAGCTGAGAGCTGGTTTCCTGTGAATTCAGGCAAAATCTGGGACCACAGAAGAGGAACCATGGAATTTGGGAGCCAACCTTGAGCCAAGATGAAAAAAAAACTCTCCTTGGATACTTAGTGCTGACTGACAAGATCATGATTTACTGTGACTAAGGGGTGGGAGAATTTTGTATTTTGTACTCCTTAGGGATAATTGACTTAAGCATCATTGGAAGCTAGTCTCCAATCAAGAAGAAAGACTACTTTCTGACTGACAGAGATGAAGGCAATGTGACCTGGGGTTGGGAGATCTTTGTACTTTGTATCCATTTAGGAGGATTGCTCCTTAAGGATAATTGAGTTAAGGACTTATTGAATGATATCTTTTTTTAATTACTTGACCATTCTAGTGATAAATTGTTATGTTATATCATTGTGAATGCTGTACTTTGATTTCTGTGAATGTTTTGCTTTAGTTTATTGCTAAATAAATAGAGTTCACTATACTATGTGATCAAAACCATAAAGCTATTCACAGCAGCAGTCCTCTAGAGAGCTGCTCATATTGATTTTACAGCTGGATGTCAGCCCCTGTACAAGACTGTGATGTGTCATGCCTTGACCTGGCACCTGGCATCAATCAAGCTCCACATGTGAGCTAAAGAGATTACTTTTCAAATGGAACCTCTTGGGGCAGGGACAGCTTTCCATCCAGTTACACAAGGAAGCTTGGGATACCGTGCCCTCCACTCTGGAAACAGAGTCCTATTTTAATAAATAGTGAAAAGTCAATTAATAAGGACTTCTTGGACTCAAGATGTCTGAGTAAGTAGTGGGCTGTTTTCACCCTCCCATATTAACAGCACAACTATTTTCATAATGATAAAAGTTTCATCAGTTACAATTATTTTTTTTCCATTTAGGAATGTTAATTGTTCAACTTTGATAAGTTCCTTATGATTTCTTTTCCCTGTTTACCTTCTCATGCTTCTCTTGCTTCTTGTATCTGAATGTCAAATTTTCTATTCAACTCTTTTTTTTTCAAGAATGTTTGAAAGTCCTCTATTCCACTGAATGACCACATTTTCCCCTGAAACATAATATTCAGTTTTGCTGGGTAGGTGATTCTAGGTTTTAATACCAGCTCCTTTGACCTCTGGAATATCATATTCCAAGCCTTTCAAACCCTCAGTGTAGAAGCTGCCAGATCCTGGGTCATCCTGTTTCCACAATATTCAAATTGTTTCTTCCTGGCTGCTTGTAATATTCTCTCCTTGATCTGGGAATTCAGGAACATGGTTATAAGATTCCTAGGAGTTTTCTTTTTGGGATCTTTTTCAGGAGGTGATCGGGGGATTCTTTCAACGTCTATTTTGCCCTCTGGTCCTGAAACATCAGGGCAATTTTCTTTGAAAACTTCCTCGAGAATGTTTTTTTGGTTCTTACTTTGATCTTGGCTTTCAGGTAGTCCAATAATTTTTAAATTCTTTCTCCTAAATCTATTTTCCAGGTCAGTGTTTTTTCCTGTGAGATATTTCACATTGCCTTCTATTCTTTCATTATTTTGCATCTGTTTAACAGCATCTTTATGTCTCATAAAGTCATTAGCTTCCATTTGTTACAATCTAATTCTGAAGAAATGATTCTCCTCAGTGAGCTTTTGAGATTATTTCTCCATCTGGCAAATTCAGCTTTTTAAGCTTTCTTCTCCTCATGGCCTTTTTGAGCCTGTTTTGCCATTTTATTTAGTCTGTTTTTTAAGGTATTATTTTCCTCAGTCAGGTTGTTGACTCTCATTTCTTAATTTTCTTGCATCGTTCTAATTTCTCTTCCCATTTTTTCCTCCACTTCTCTTATCTGCTTCTTAAGGTTCTCTATGGCTTGTAACCAGCTCATATTTTCCTTTGAAGCTTTTGGTGCAGGAATTCTGACTTCACGTTTTTTCTCCTGTTTCATGCTTTGATCCTTTTTGTGTCTAATGTTGGGTTCTTTTGTTTGTTTTGGTTCCTTTGCCTGGTCACATTGCCACTCAATTACTTGACTTTTGGGCTTTTTAGCAAAGTAGGTCTCTGCTACCAGACAGAGGAACTTCATATCAAATGCTGGGGTTTTCTCAGCTGCTGGAGATATTAGTTGGGTGCCCTTGCTGAAGCCTCCACATGCTCTGGCAAGCTGGACACACACCCCAGGACCCCTACCTTAAGACGCAATCCAGATCCAAGCAATTTAGAGCAAGAGAGATTACCCCTCAGACTGGTCACTTGGTCCCCCTACACTCCACAGGCCAGGAGCTAAAGCTGCCTCGTGAGGGTGGCTCCGTATCCACAGCTCCTAAGTAGCTTCTCGCCCCAGGGGCAAAAGCCAAAGTGCTCCCAACTACTGGGTCTCAAAGTCAGATATTAGACTATACTTCACTGACCTTCACTTTGTCCTTAGCATCTATGTGTTGATAATTGTGGACCACCTCAGCTACTGGTGATCTGGAGTCCCCCCAGCCCACAGATGTTCAGGCCCACCCTGGGGTTTAAACCCCTGGCTCACATGGGCCTGGGCTCGGCTCCCAAAACATTGCGCTGACTGATTCCTGGCAGTTTGCCAGGGTGTCCTCACTGGGAGGTTAGCTTCTCTGTGTCATTTTGTGGGTTCTGTAGCTCCAAAGTTTGTTCAGAGTCCCTTTTCCATGAATTGGGGAAGGTGGAAGCCAGAGCCCTGCAGAGGGTCTGCTTCTACTCCGCCATCTTGACTCTGCCCCTAAAAATTCTCTTTTTAGTTCTGCTATTTATAGCCTAGGCCTCTCCTTTTATATGGTCATTAGATCCTCCCCAGGAGTTTAAAAGTTGTGGGTTTCACAAGTTCTGTTTCTTAACAGACTTGATGCAAGGTTCAAAAAACTTGGACTGAAACAAGGTGTTAATTCAATAGCTGAAAAAGATGTGAACTACTTCTTTGTTTGCCATTACAGAGGATACAGGGCAAGTTGAATATAAAGGGATAATATCTACATAAATTAAGCACCCTTGAAACCTTAAATCCATGCATAGCGAATTTCTGCAACATTCACAAACGGAAATGTGATTTGAATTCAGGCTTCCTTTCTACTCTGTTCTTTCCTCTATGCCATGTACTACAGCTTCCTTTGGGTAGCTATCTCTCTTTTAAAAGGAAATATTTTTGGTTTAATGACACAATATTCAGTGAATCTCAAAGATGAACATACCTTCTGATCACATAATTCCAATAGCTAGGACATTATTCCAAAAGCTTCATAAAATGAGACGTGGAAACAATTAGATTCCCAGGTTGTCTCATTTCTCTTTTTGACTAATTCTTTACATTTTCACAAGTGTTTTATCTCCACAAAACCATTTCTACATGTTCTGTTGGTAATTGGAATTTTAAAAAATAGAAAAAAATAATCTAATCATACAACAAATAGAATAACTGATTACATTATCTAATACTAATATAAGTAAATATTATGTTGATATGAAATGATAAATCATCACAATATGACTATAAATGTATTAACTATAGTTACATATTTTGAAAAAGATGAGGAAGTATGAAAGGGAAGAAAAAAGGGGAGGGAACCTCTAGTAGCTCAAGGAAAAAAATAATTAAAAGGAATTTTCTTTATTTTCTCATAGATTTATTTTCTATCTTGTTAAACATTAAGGATCTGAATATGACTTCATCCTGTGCTTTTTATGTCATTTATTTTGCTTCTCACTTATGACTATAGTAATAAATATTTATATGAAAAGTTTATAATAATATTATTTTTGATATTTAATTTGTATCTCTTTGTGACATTTCTTAGTTCATTTTGATATGCCTGGAAGATGCATTTCGTTTTATTTTTTTGTCAAATGACATGATGTGGGAAAAATTCATAGAATTTAGAGACTACAGATTTGTTTGTGTTCCAACCAAAAACATAATTAAAAGACTCAAATGTTTAAGAACCTTTAAGAATCTCTTTCCTATATTATTTAATTAAAGTCAGAGATAAATCAAATTTATAGAAACATTAAATTAATAATTATTAGATAACATTCAAGAACAGTCCATGAGAACTAGAATGTTAAATGTTCTACATCAGAATAATGTCAGTGAGATAATAAGGGGTAGCTAAGTGTTAACATTTTATCAGACTTAGTTAATAACTTTCCATTTCTGTCACCCTTAAAAGGAAGCACTGTTGATCTGACTGTCTAGTCATTTACTTGCACTCTTGAGAACCCTATGTCACATATACTAAATTTGTAGATAAAATTTTAAGGATTCCTTCATTAAGACTTTCATCTAAGATAGATGAGAAATTTCAATAATCTCCCAGGGGTATTCAGTTATGATATTTTGTCAAATTGAGATAAGGGATGGTTAAAGTACTTTCTTTATTGCTACTTTTGAAAGTATAACTTTTTAAAGCATATAGTAATTGCTATAAGATTATTACAGGAAATTGATAGAAATTCACCCAAGGCTTATTGACTTTCAAACTGGATTTAAAAGTTATAGCAGTAATCCTTAAACTTTGCTGGCTCAAAGATATTAGAATAGTAGAGAAATTATTGTAATGTTAACAAAATTTAAGATTTAAACTAGAAAAAGCAATTATCTTAAGATTTTTCTAAATCACATGACATATTCTTGAATATGATAAATTTTAAGAATAAAAGATTAAATACAGGAGAAATTTTTTTCCATAAAGTTTAGATTAAACAGTCATTAAATTCAATAAAATTTATTTGATGAAGGTAATATCTTCTTTTCTAGAAACAATAATTTGACCATTCTACAAAATTTCTTTCCTATAAACCAGTTATACATTTGGAGAGAAAACAAAGAAAAATAACTTAGTTGCTTCTCTGCACAAAATGAAACATCTCCTGCCTGATTCAAATATCCCAACTCCAGAAAAGATATCTACAATATATTCAAATATTATGTAACTATATTTTCTCAGTATGTTTGTGTTTTACTCAGAGAATGAATTATTTTATACAGAAAAATTTCAGATTTCTTATTTGATATCTGGTTTTTGTTTTCTTTCTTTCAATTAAACTGAAAGATGGAGTTTAAGTAGATGCATTTTATTTCAATATTAATTTTGAGTGTTAAAAGCTTTTAGTGAAAGTATATAAATTCTACAATGAAAACACACCAAGAGTTATCCTTATTCTATGACTTTTTAGAAATAAAACTGGTGGTAAAATATGTTGAATAGATTTTGCCCTTGCAGTACCATGATTGATTATTTTGTACAAATGATTTACAATCTTGCTGTTCAGAGATTGATGACTTCTATATTTGAAACTCTTAGACCTTAAATATATTCTGGTAAATGAGTCCCCATTCAAAGAATCCTCACAACAGTTTTTCTGATGTTTATATTCTGCATTTGCCTTAGAATTTTATGTGGCAGTGTCTCTTCAGTACTATTAACAGATTTTCTTACTACTTTTAATTTAAAGCTTAAAAAAAGCTTAAATGGTAACAGCCATTCTAGCATGCTAAAATGGAAAGTTCATTGGAATGAGAATGAAGGCACTCAAATTCTTAACTCATCTCTGCCATTTTCTCTGTGATTTTGAGCAAGTCATTTAATCTCAATAAGCTTGAGTTCTTTCTCTTGTCAAATGAGGGGAAAAAGTTTTATTATACAGTTTCCAATATAGTATGAAATGGGGAAATGAGCCCTGGATCTGAATATCAAAAGTCGATAAGTTTATGCCTTGTCCCATAATTTACTGAGCTATATCACAGGAGTCTGCCTGGACTAGCTCCCATCAACTCCAAAAGTATTAAAATTTCAGTCTGAGCATTTACGCCTCAGAAACTGAGACTTGATTTATTTTATTTTAATTTATCTGATTTAATTGATTGTCTATTCTAGACTTAAGAAAATGATAGAGATGTTATTAATGTATGTGAACTTAAAAACATATGTAATGGTAATGGGAATTTGAAGATCTTCTTCCCCTTGATAGGCCTAGGTGAATTTGAGGACCTTTCCTGATTTGAAAATAAACCCTGATCCCAATGTGGTCACATGGGACCTGTGCAGGGAGGCTTATTCCTCAGGAGGCACAACTTTTGTTACTTTCTAGTCAAGTGGATCACTAGGGTTGTGAGGTTTTCTGACCCTGGGGAAGGCTATATATACCTCTGAGACAAGGTTTTGCTTTGGGGCTTACTTTGGGAAGAGTTGAGTGATTTGGCCAGATGAGACTCTGGATAGCCTGTTGAGCCAGCTTTGAAAACCCAGATGTTGGAACTTCTCTCTCTCTGGTAACTAACACTGTATGTACATAATGGTCAGACAGCAAGAACCCCTTCTGTTGATTTGCTGAACTAGTTTTTCTGTCTGTGTTTTTTGTCTGCTTGTAACTTGTTTGTATTCTCTAAAGTTCAGGGTGCTGCCTTTTCCCCCTAAATGAGGTAAATTATATGTGTTAGATTAAACTACGATTGTTAAGTCTTTCTGAGTTGCTTTGCTTTAAAAAACAGATAAAAGAGCCTGTGCTAGTAGCCATTGTTGTTATGCTGTGGTGCTTGTTGCTTTGCACATTTCCCCCCTTAGAGTCAGATGTTAAATATCTATTGACACATCTCCAAGGCACCAGTTGTAGGCAGCTGTTTATAGACTAAGTTTTGGTTATATCATTTAAGTGTTCTTTATGTCAGGTTTTTGTTTGTTTGTTTGTTTTCCCTCTGAGCACATAAAAATAAGACAACAACATTTAAGTTTAAGTTACACAAGACTGCTATGAGAATAAAATGTTTTTGGCCAAGCTATATTACTGAAAGGTATTAGTTCTTGAGTAGATGAAACAGGAATCTATTGGCAATAAATATGTGGAAATATGACTAATGAGTAGAGAACAGGATAGCCAGGATCATGAGTGGTCATAGTTAATGAACATTGTACCTTATCACTTGAAAACATGCCAAATAAAATAAACAACAATACCAATAGAGACAGTAAGAAGCCTAATGATAGTGAATAAATGGTATGAGTAAAAAGAATGTGAGGAGAAATTCATAAGAGAAATGTAGTACAAATACCATGATAACTAAAACCTGTCATTTCAAGGCCGTATCTTGTCAATACCAGACCAGTAGAAGTTCATTAAAGGAACACACATAACAAATTCGCATATGGCCATCAGGATAGTTCTCTAAAAAAAATACAGCCCCTTTTATCACCTGAAGGAGGCTTGTGTACTCTATAGGAACAATGGCTCACTTTTATTAGCATTAAACTCACAAGTGGGCTAATTCACATTTCTCAAAATTGAACTATCTTTTTTAATATGTGAGTAGAAGCAATAAGAGTGGGACAGCTTCCAAAGTATAACAATAATTGCGGAGTATGTTTCTCCCTGGTTTGCTTTAAATGAACGTCAAATTTCCAAGATTAAGTTACCTATATCAAGAGAGGGAGGGTACATGATCCTCCTCCCTCTATGACTAGAAATGAAACTATTTCAGCTACAGTAATCTCCTGAGGAATTTAGCATGTCAACTAATGTAAGTAACAAGGTAAACTCTAATATTTATTGGTATAGTTTGAAATAGGATCTCTTAAAAAAAAAGAATGCATTAAAGTATAAGAATCAACCCCTTAGAATAAACAATAGAAAACAATTAAAGCAGATGACAGTCTTTCCTTCGAGGGAACTTTTGGTGTGGCTCCTGAAACATGAGATTAGCATGAAAACAAATGACGACCAGCCTATGGGGATGCTAATAAAACCATAGAGTAAAATTTAGCACAAGATAAAGAAATATTTCAGACCCATCTAATCCTGATAGCATTCCCTAATGTTCTTGCAAGGGCAGTTATGTGGCACAGTGGATATAACTCAGGGCCACAAGTCAGGATAACTTGAATTCAAATTTAATGTAAAATACTTATTAATTGGGTGACCCTGTGCAAGTCACTTAACCCTGTTTGCCTCAGTTTCCTCATCTGTAAAAGGAACTGGAGAAGGAAATGGCAAACTACTCCAGTACCTTTGCCAATAAAACCTCAAATGGGGTCATGAAGTTTCAGATGTAACTGAAACAACTGAACAACAGCACTTTTGTCCCATTTAGATCACTTATGGGAGGTTACAGAGGGCAGACCATGGAAAGTACAGGTATCATGTGCTCTTAGGAGTGCGTTTAGTGAAGTATTGTCCTTATGTATACAACTCAAAAGAAGACAGAATAATTGTCCCTAGACTCTTCTTTCCCACCCCCATTCTCCATAAAAAAGATTTTAATTCCTGCCAGAAGGGGAAGTAGAAGACTAAGGTCAGAAACTTAGCCACTCTTCTTTCCTTAGAGAGAGGGAGTATTGGGAAAGAATCATGTTTATCTGCTGTCTTAAGTATTATTAGTCTAGGGGACATGGTTTTCAGATTCAAGCTGACTTCTGATTGGTGTTTCATTACCTGGAGGAAGCAGGACCTCAAGCTTTATATCCAAGGTTTGTTTCTTCCTAACAAATACCAGTTCCACAATGGATACATATAGTAGTTAGCCAAAGAACCCATTTATCTATATCATAGCAAAAAAAAAAAAAAACAGAGAAATTATACATGGGAAAATGTATACAAGTGTAAGGGAAAAGCAAATTTAAAGATCTTCCTTGCCCTTAGGCCCTTTGGTAGGCTTAAGAGACTCTGAGAACCTTCCTTTATTTGAATATATACTCTGCCACCTAATAGGCTGAATGTGGTTACATGGAGCCTGTGGCAGGAGGCATGTTTTTCAGGAATGCCCACACCTGGATGCTGTGTGATTGGCAGTGGGTCAAGAGGGTGGTTACATTCTCTGACCCAGGAGAAGGCTATTTAATCACTGATGTGAGGCTTTGTTTTGGGGCTCACTTTGAAAAGTGTTCTGTGATTTGATCAGATGAGAATCTGGGAAGCCATTGTTGAGAGCCCCCCAGCTTTGAAAAACCCAGATGTTGATTTGGTATGGATGTAATGGTTGGATAGTTTGGAAACCTGTCTACTTGATATGTTTCTCTGTCTTGATAATTCTGTCTGTATACTCTGAAGTTCGGGGTGCTGACCTTTTTACCCTGAACTAGGTAAATGATACATATTTGACTGATTAAAGTAAGCTTGTTAACCCATTTTGAGTTGTTTTCCTTCAACAAAGCAGATCTAAGAACCTGTGTTGGCAGCCACCCTGGGGACGCTTGGGGTGCTTGCTGTTACAAATTTTCACCAAGAGGAGAAAATCTTATTCCAATGGACTTTGTCATTAGGGATGCACGAGAACCTGTGAAGGTCCTTTGGACAACCTCTAATCAGATTATTGCATATAGGGCCAAATGGATATCCTTGGAGTCTGCTGAAACATCCTGGTTAGTATTTGCCAAACGAGATAAAGTTACAGAAGCTGAAGCATTTTTTTGGAGGGGGGAAGGCAGGGCAATTATACTTAAGTAACTTGTCCAAGGTCACTCGGCTTGTAAGTATTATGTGTCTGAGGCCGGATTTGAACTCTGGCCCTCCTGACTTCAGGGTTGGTGTTCTATTCACTGCACTACCTAGCCACCCCTGAAACATTATTTTTAATGGTAGCACCTATGATAGCCAAAAGATGGGAAATTAACCCTAAGACAATAGAAAGTCTAGACTGCTCAGTTAAGTTGAAGGGAATATAGTGAGTGGGAAAAGCAAAAATTGTCCAGGGTACATTACTGACAGTTGCCCCTCCCCCACCGACAATCTAATAATCCCAGAAATTTATTGGACTCTTGCAGTTTTAGAGTACTTATATTCCTTACTTAATCACCCTGATGATTCTCTTTTACTAACATCCCACAGAGATGCCTCTTTGGAAGAGAGCCTACAACCAAGGGTATTCTTGTAGCTATTCAACAACCAAAGTGACTGAAAGAAAAATATGTGGAGAACACACTTTTAAATTTAGTTTGAGTTACTCACATTTTAATTGCCAGGTTCTTAAGTCTAGGCAATCAATAAAATAATAAACCACTTTCTGATTTCTAAGTAATAAATGCTCACACTGAAAAATTCAACAATTGGTTCTTGGGCACAGGTTCAAGCTAGGGAGTGGGGAGAGGTGACCCCACTCTCAGATGGAAACTTGACAGACTTGAACACGGAATTGAATGTATGATGAAATTCAATAGGAATCAGTCTAACTTCCTTAACCAGCCTTCAAAATTAATTTCAAATGTTTTTTACTGGATTACTTAATATGAAACATCAGTATGACATGGCAACCAGGAAAAAAAAAAACTAATGCATTCTTGGACAATGCTAAGTGGTAATTCATTTGTACTCTGCCCCTCTCATACCATGGCAGGAATATCCACTTCTGGACTTCATAGATTATAAAAGACATTGATAACCTGGAGAGTGTGTAGAGAAAGAAAACCAAACTGATGGAGGACATTGAGGCCATGTCATTATATGAGGAACAAGTGAAAGAACTGAGGTTCTTTAATCCGAAGAAGAGAAAATGCAGGGTGGTGGTGATGGCGGTGGTGAAGGGCATGCTATCTATGTTAGTGATTAGACTTGTTCTTTTAGGTACTAAAGGGTATAATCAAGAACAATGAGTAAAAGTTGTGAAGAAGAAATTTAGGCTTTATACCAGGAAAAAAATAAAAATTTCATAACATTTAGAATTGTCAAAAAGTTGAATGGTCTGCCTTGAAAGGTTACTGGCTGTCTCCAAGGAGAGTGTAAATTGCTCTTAGATGTTATAGAGGAGATAACTATATTTTATGTGGAGCTTTAAAAAATGCAAAGCACTTAATGTAAATTGTCTAATTTTATCCTCACAGCGACCTTGGTTCGTAGGTACTATTGCTATTTCACATTTTACACATGCAGAAACTAAGGTATGGAGAGGTTAATAATTTGGCCAGGATCACACAGTTAGTATCTTAGACCAGATATGAACTGAGGCCTTCTTGACTTAAGGTCCAACCTTCTACCCACTGTGCCACCAAGCTGCCTAGATTTCTTACAGGTATGGGTTAGACTAGCCTGCTGAGTTCTCAGGTCTCCAGCTGGACCATAGAAGTATCTTACCCAATAGCAATTCCTCTGAAACATTATGTCAAGACATTGAGAGATACACCTCAACATTATTTCCTCATTTTTTTTATTCTTTTGGTTTTGTTCTATAATTTCTTGATTTCTCATAGAGTCATTTACTTCCATTTGTTCCATTCTAATTTTGAAGGAATTATTTTCTTCAGCGAAAATATTATTTTCTTTGGACCTCTTTTGTCATTTGGCCAATTCTGTCTTTTAAGGCGTTTTTCCCCTCATTGACTTTCTGGACCTGTTTTGCCATTTGGGTTAGTCTAATTTTTAAAGTGTTTTTCTTAAGTATTTTTTGGGTCTCCTTTAGCAACCTGTTGACTCATTTTTCATGATTTTCTTGCATCACTCTCATTTATCTTCCCATTTTTTCCTCTGATTCTCTTACACAATTTTCAAAATCTTTTTTGATCTCTTCCATGGCCTGATATCAATTTATAAATTTCTGGAAAGCTTTTCATATAAGAACTTTGATTTTGTTGTCTTTTTGGAGTGTATGTTTTGATCTTCCTTGTCACCAAAGTAAGACACTATAGTTGTTTTGTTTGTTGTTGTTGTTTGCTCATTTTCCCATGAAATTGCTAGATTTTTAAACTACATATTAAAGTAGGCTTATTCTTCCAGCATGGAGAATATACTGTCCTAAGCTTCAGGGGATTTGTACAACTTTTTTCAGAAATGCTTCTAGTGACCTGTAACTTTTCAGTTCTTCCAAGGTGGTATGATCTTATGAGATATGTTTCCTACTCTCCTTGCCTGTGCTTTCTTTGTAAGTGATCATAAGCACTCTTTTCTGCTCTAGAACTGTGAGGAGGGTTCCCTCTATACTGCTGCCACAAGCTCTGCTATTCTGTTGCCATTCCTCATCCCAGGACTGTGACCAGATCCAAGTACGAACAAAGCAACAAATCCTGCCTCCGTGCCAGCAAAGAGATCCCTGTAATCTCCTTGTGATCAATTATGTAATCCCCTTTCCATCTGGGGGCTGAGAGCTCTGGAAGCAGCCACTGCTACTGCCATTGCCTCTGCTGCTGTGCTGCCAATACTGCAGAGCTGTGCTGGGGCCAGGGCTGATCAGTGCTCCTCCTCTTGCACAGGTCTGACAAACCTTTTCCACTGACCTTCTATGGTGTCTTTGGCATTTGTGGCTTGAGACGTCTGGAAACCACCTCAGCTTCCAGTGATCCAGTCGCCTTTGGCCTGCTTTGGGTTTGCTGGGTCCAATTTGTGCTAGCATGGCCCAAGTTGGACTGGGTTCCTCTCCCAGCCCAGTGCAATAGGTCTTTCCCATCAACCATGCAGGTTTTCTTGGGCTGGAAATTTGTTTCATTCTGTCTTTTTGTCGGTTCTTCTATGTTATGATTTGTTTAGAGTCATTTTTACAGTTACTTGGTGGGTTGTAGGGGAGAGCTCAAGTGAGTTTCTGCTTTTGCTGGTTCTGCCCTTGACGGTTTTTTTTTTTCTCAGTCACACCAGGGGCAATAAAAACTGCCCTCACTGCTTCTCTTTTCTCTACTCTCATTATTTACTTAGTCTTTTGCACTTTTGTTTCTGACCCCATCCTTAAGAGAAAATACTCTTGGCAAATGTACCAATGATCTCTTAATTGCCCAATTTTGTGTTCTCATCCTTCTTGACCTATTTGGTCCATTTGATACCAGTGCTTACCTCCTTCATTCTCTCTCCTCTCTGAGCATTTAGGACACATCTCCCCTAATTATGTTCTATCTATATAACAACTTCTAACAGTCTCTTTTGCTGGATAATCCTCCACATTATGCCTCCTCCCTAATTGTTAGTGTTCCTCAAGTCTTTGTCCTACTCCCCACACCTAGTATTCTTTCTCTTTGGGGAACTCATCAGTTTTCATATGTTTAATGATAATTTCCATGCTGATGACTCACAGATCTTTATATTCATTCTTTGTCTCCCTGGGATTCAGTCCCACATTAAAACTTATCTATTAGTCATTTAGAACTGCAAGTCATCAATATATCTCAAACTCAAAATATCCAAAGTGGAACTCATGAGATATTCCCCAAACTTTTCCTTTCCTAAGACTTCCTATCTCTGTCAAAGGCACTACCATTCTTCCAATCTCCTAGTATGTTAACTTAGCATTATGCTTGATGTCTTACTTTCCCTCAACTTACATGTGAAATCATTTGGCAAATGTTTTTGTTTTTACCTCTATATCATCTTTCACAACTGACCCCTTCTTTCTGCTCCCATAACTACCACCTTAGTTCATGTCCTCATCACCTTTCACCTTGCTAAATGCACATGTCTCCTAAAGAGTTTCCCTGCTACGATTTTTTTCTGGACTAAGCCCAGAAAGTACAGTACTGTCAAAGTGATTTTCTTAAGTATACATATGACTCTATTACTCTCCTACTAATAAGACTTAGTGAATCACTATTGCCTCTAGAATCAGATACACACCCCTCCATTTATCTTTTAAAGTCCTTCACATTCTTGCCACAACCTATCATTCCATTCTTATTGTATATTAACCACTACCACCTACCCCTGAACTCTGTATTTATTCAAACCAGTCTTCTTTCTCTTCCTCACACCATCACTATTTCCCATTTTTATGATGCCCTACATGCCTGAAATAAACTCTTCATCTATGCTTCATAGAATTCCTCTCTTCCTTTAGAATCACCTTTTATATAAATCCTTCCATGATCTCCCTGATTGCTAGTGCCATTATTCTCAAATTATCTTGTATTTGTCTTGCCTTTTTTTGGTATTTTTTCTTTATATACACATATACTTGTACGTTCTTTTTGTTTACCCTGTTAAAAAGTAAAGTCAGCTTTAGGACTAATTATTTCTCTCATTCAATTTGTATCCCTGAAGCCTAGCTCATAGTAGGCTCATAATAAATAATTGCTGCTTTATTATTGATACAAGTACATTCAGAATCAATTCAGTATAATTATAAGGTACTTACTGAATAAGGATATTTATATTGGAAATCTGAAAAATCATTTGTGTGATATCTTGAAGAGATTAGCAGCTCTGCAAAGCAGAGATGAGAAGTTACTATATTCAAGACATGGGTATGACCAGTGCAAAATCATGGAGGTGGCAAATAGACTATAGTGTATCAGGGACAGAAAAAAGGCTAGACTATAAATATCTGGAATAGGAAAATGCAGAGTATGTTTAAAAATTCTTAAATATCTTCCAACTTGAAAATATTATCAGTTAGTTAGCACCACATTCACAGTCACTTTATTGTGGAAAAAAAACTGCATTTAAGCCAACTAATTTAAATAGACAGATTTAGTATGGCACAGCGGAAATGCCATATGATATAAGACACAAAAAGTCTAATTAGCAAATACTAGTGCATACTATAACATGCTACAAGTACAAAACACACTGCCTTATACAGATGGATAAAATATATAAACTCTTCTGGATGATACTTCTAACTAGGCCTAACCACTTAGAGGAAAAAAATATTAATTAGTTTCATCACCCTGATATATCACAGTCAGCATAAAGTAAAGGGTCTTCATTATGTGAATAGCTTGTTCATCTATTAATAAACAATTATTTATTAAAAACATAATTTGTATAAAATATAATCCCCAACCTTAAAAAGCTAAATGAAGATAAATAAGATAGTAAAATATTTGAAGAAAAGAGATTAAGACTAATTAAGAGCTCTTTGAAACAAAACAATACATAAATAATTTCCCATTTACAAATGAATGAATGAAAAAGCATTTCTTGGCTCCTTACAATATGTCAAGCCTTCTAAGTCCTGGCAATACTGGTAGAAAAGTGAGATGACAGTTTTTGCTCTCAAGAAACTTATTCTCTAATTCCATGAGACAGCACATGTCAATTAATTTAGCTATAGGATAGATAAATAGGCAGAAAAATCCAAAAAGCAGATGATAAAACCTGGAGGTCCTCCAAAATTATGTGATTCAGATAACAGATGTCATAAATGTTTGCAGAAAAGAGAGATCTAATAGAGGGAGTTAGCCAGAGAAGTTTTGGTGGAGGAACTGGAACTTGAGTTGCATTCTGAAGGATGAATAGTATTTATTAAGACAAAGGTGAGACAAGAAGATAGTTCTAGGGAAGGAAAAATAAGACTGAAGACCGTCAGGTGAGAATAAGAATGATATTCTATGGGGTAGTGAAGAAATGAGCATAAGTATAGCAGATTAATTAACCCAGAAATTTTTATTTAGTCCCAAATATGCCCCAGTAACTATGTTAAAGAATATAGTGGATTTTACATACGATTTATTTTGCTACATATATAAGTCTATAGGCTAGGCTCTGAGGGCACAAATATATTTTTCTTACCTTCAAATGGATGGGAGTGGCATTTACACATAGAAGTTCATTACAAAATTGATAAGATGATGTAAAGGAGAAATTAAAATGATACTACAGGGAAATTTGAGAATAATGAAAAATGTTTATTTGTGGGAAACAAGTAAAACTACGCACAGAAAGTGAGATTTGAAGATAAGAATTTTGATAAGGAAAAAATAAAGAGGCGTATCTAATGCATGGAAGATGCCTTGTGTGGATTCACAAAGACAGACAGTTGAATTCAGGAAAGAGCTAGTTGTTAAATTTGGAGGAAATAAGGTTGTAATGTGAAATAAATGTTACAAAGTTAGGCTGGGATTACATGGGGCCATAAAAACCGGGGTAAAAAGTTTGTATTTTATACTAGAGAGAAAAGGGAGCCACTAAAGATTTTTGAGAAGAAGAGTAACAAAAACAGACCTGACATTAGGAATAGTAATTTGGCAGCTATGTGAAGGATAGCATGGAATGAGAGACTGTATCATAGAATATTAGATTTCAAATTTAAATAAGAGTTCAAAAAGTCCAAACCACACTGATGGGGGAGGGGGAGGGGTTTATGGGCGGTGCCATGGTTGCTTTGAATGAATATGTATAAGCTTGATGGGGTGATCACCATATAAGGCCATAAATGTAAGACTGCGATATGATTGGCTCGGACTCGCTATATATTTTCTCGCGTGAGAGGGCTCTCTCTCTCTCTCCGCCATGTAACTGCTGAAGAATAAACCACCCCGCTTCACTCCTCCGCCTTCTGTCTGGTGTTTTTTCCCCGTGAGGGGCCGGTGACGACCGAAGACCCGGGATGGGTAAGTGAGAGGGCCGTGGGGCTAGTCGTCTAGATCTGTTGTGAGGGCAAACGCCTGCAACACCACACCTGAAAACGAATCTCCTATGCAATGTTGCTAATGTGGTTATCCATAGAAAAGATCTCTAGTTGTTGCAAGTTGCCTATTTAACAAGGAAGCCCATTCTTTATCCTTATGTCGTCTCAGTTTCCCCCTTTGTGATTTCCACACATGGCACCTAATTTTTCCTGTTGGGATAAGGTAGAATAAGTCTAATATTCTTCTATGTAATGATCCTTAAAATATTTCATAATCTACCTAGGCTTTCTCACTTCCAGGTTAAACAGTTGTTCACCTGAACCTTAGATGATCTCAGAACACCTCCTCAATGCTGGTTACTTTGTTGAGAAACTCTTCAGTTCATCAGTTTTCTTTCTGATGGAATGATCTTGTGTTAAGGGGATTCATGTGATTCACACAAAACTCATTGAATTAGGTCTCTGAAAAGGTTTGGTAGTAACAGAGTATATGTGAGTTTTAAAATAATATTCTCAAGGACTTTTGGGGGTAATATATAAATATGACTGTGTACATGGGAATTTTGACATGAAGATAAGCAGAATGATATATGGATGTGTGGTGCATTCAATAAGGGTTCTCCCCATATTCTGGCCTTCCAGCGTATGTGAATCCAATGAAGAAACTTCCTGTTCCATGAGAAGAGAAAGCTTCTCTATAAGGTATAAGCAACAAAATGAGAAAAAAAATCTATTCCCCTAGAATAGTTCCTAGCTGAGGAGTGTGGAGAGAGAATAGGCATGTAATAAAGGTTCCTACTACATTCAGAATGATGAATAAGAATTCAAGCATTCAGTCAGTGAGGCCTCTGTGAGTGACTAAAATTATTCCTTTACCTATACTTATGATGGGGGGATGGCAATAGGTTATACAGGAACTCTGATCCTTATCAATGACCAGAATGCTTGCAATTCATTCTGGAAGGAATTCAGTAGGCCCAAGCAAACTTGGAGTCAGAATTGTAAAACTTTATTGTTATGCTTTACAGGGGGCAAGAGTTCTTAGGGAACCTGCAGGTTTATTGTTAAGCTGTAAAGCAGGCAATAGTTCTTAGAGAACCTGCAAAACTTAAAGAAGACATAAGCATAGTTTTAAGGAGTCTAGGCAATAAATCAGATGTCAATTATGCTAACTAGGTGAGTAAGGGTGGGATTAGGGAGGAGTTAAGGAGTGGTCAGTGCTTAAAGGAACATTTACTTTTAATGTCAACTGGGCAAGCGTATTACCCATAATTCACTGGGAAATAGCCCAAGTGGGGGGGGGGGCTACTTAGAGTTGTGATTTTAGGCCTGAAATATCACTAAGTCAGGTAGCGGTCAAGGGTTGACTGAGAAGAGCCTAGTCTGCCACCCATCAGTGTCATGCTTGACAAGATGGACGTTGGAAACCAAGGCTCATGGACACTCAATATTGTGAATAATTGTCTAAGGAGTTAACTGATAGATAGTGCTTTGAAGGATTCATAGGGGCAGCTGGACACTTACTAAGGGGAGATAACATTTGCCTAAGCTAAGAAGTTTATAGATGGTTTAGTGAAGGATTCATAGGTGTAGCTTGTTATTGTTACAAGCAGAAATAAGCAATTCATGAGTTGTTGCTGGGCAGAGTGCTGGCAGGGGGAAGGGGCAGAGTTAATGCTCTGAGGCTGGGGGTTGTGATTTTTACAGACTGGTTTTAGGAATTGATTTTACAAATTTATGTCACAAACTGATATTACAGACTGATATTATAGACATAGATCCCAAGCACCCCATCACTTTTTTTTGTTTTGTTTTGTTTTGCTTTTTGGAGGACAATTGGGGTTAAGTTTTTTGTGTGGATGTTAAATGTCTGAGGTCAGAACCGAACTCAGGTCCTCCTGACTCCAGGGCCAGCACTCTACTCACTGCGCACCCTAGCTGCCCCAACCCCATCACTTACAATGAGAAGGTTTACTCAAGTTCCAGGATTTTCTGTTTATTTCACCTGATAGGGAAAACATTGAGAAACAAATTGGCTGAGAGAAACTGAGATAATTACTATTTTTAAATGCATATGTCTGTGTTTACTTTGTCTTTGTTTTTGAGGCAATTGGAGTCAAGTGACTTGCCCAAGGTCACAAGGCTAGTAAATCTGAGATTGGATTTGAACTCAGCTTCTCCTGATTCCAAGGTCTTGTCCACTGAGTCACCCAACTACCCCCCAATGTGTTTACTTTGGATTCCTTTTTTACCTCTAGTTAAAGTATACTGTTCAGGCAATCTTCTGAAGGAACTAAAGTTTCAGAGGGAAGTTTGTTGTGGTTCATGCCTCTTAGAGAATTTACTAGGGGTTCCTGCTTATCCCAGAACATCGTCATCCTAAAGATTTGTTCTCTCTTACATCTACTATCATAATAAAATATATCATCATTTTTAAAATGCAAGGGGTCTCTCAAACTTTACTTTATTTATTTCCATGACACTGGAATTAGTTATGTGGATGATTTTCCAATTTTTCCCTCAGAAATAAATATATAAATACTACAAATTGTAGTTAATATTGTTGTAAGCTAAAGATACAAAATGAATTTATAGAATGTATAATTAACTAATAACTAACTAATTAGTGTCAAACAACTAAATATTAATGAATAGAAAACTAAGACCTATTTATCAAATTGCCAAACTTTTGATCAGCTATATTAAATTATATTTGATAACAAAAAAGTTTTACTGCATTATTACAGTTATAAGATTTTGATTTAATTTTAAGGCATTCATTCTGCAGGAAACCAACAGCTCTCAAAAAATAATCAGTCACTTAGTCAGTCAACAAGCCTATATTAAATTATACTATATGCCAGAAATGGTAAGAAAGCACTGGAGAAACAGAAAAGGCAAAAAAAAAATATTTCTGGACTTCAAGAAGTTTACTTCCTATTATGAGACAACACACATTCATATAGATAGATGATAGATAGATAGATAGATAGATAGATAGATAGATAGATAGATAGATAGATAGATAGATAGATAGATTGATTGAAATAAGAGGTAATCTCAGAATAAACACAATAACAGTGAGAAGGTAGGGGAATGGTAAACCCAGAAAGGTCTCCTGCAGAAGGTGAGATTTTAGCTCAGTATTGAAGGAAGGCTGGAGGAGGAGGCAAGGAAGAAAAGTATTGTAGGCATGGGAGACAGCCGCAAAAAATTCTGTAGTTGAAAGATAGAGTGTGATGCTTAAGGAAAAGGAAGAATAGTGTCTTCATAAAGTACATGGAAGGGAATAAAGTATAAAATCACATGTACTCATTTTACTTTAAGTAAATTTATTGCCAATTAAAAGTACTAGAGTGATGTTCCTAAATTAAATGTCTTCAAACCTATGTGTTTATTAGAGTACTATATAAGCAAGTAGCATATGCTATCAAAGTGCCAAGTTCCTTGCTAGTGAAATTCATCCCTGATTTGGTAGGTTAATAGCTTAAACTCCAAGCCCATGCAATCTGTTTCTATTTCTTTTTTTGGGGGGGGGACTTCCAACAAGGTTGCCAAATGTGAACCTAAGGATATGTCCACTAAAAACTATATGAAGACTATAAAATCATTTCACAGAGGTCAGAAAAAGCAATCAAAAGCTAACAACTTTCCAAAATAACATTCCTGTGATGGGTACCAAGCAGTAACCTGGAGGTGAAAGGTTCTATATCCCATTACTTGTCATGGAGACTATCTACTTTCCTCCTCCCAGATCAAAAAAAAAAGCAGGATGGGGGGGACAATTTGTCAAGTGCTAAGTTGAAGCACTACTTGATTTTCTGGTACATCAATGCTTCATTCTGTAAAGCCTAAAAGTTCTTTAAGTGACAGATCTGATGTGTTACTGAATTAAAGTGTTTCAGTGTTCAGTGGAGGAGAATTGGAGGGTGATAGAGGAGTTGGAAAATAAAAGCAAGTCATAAATCAAGTAGTGAAATAAGAAAAAATATAGAAAGACAGCTCTATTCATTTAGTATTACATGTTCTATAAATGCAAAATAGGTGCTAGTAAGAAGTCATATTGAAAGAATTATTTATCCACTATTATCTCTATTCAGTTTCACTAAGTAAAGCATGAGATGCAAGAAAACAAGGATCTGTCAAAATATCATTAATTATACAAATTGTTTCATATAGTGATTGACATAAAATGAACACTTGAATTCTATATATACATATATATGTATATCTATATATATATACAAACATACATATACACACACTGTGGCATTAGAAAAAATTCTGTTTTCAATGATGCACCCTGTGAAATATACCAAAAAATAAACTGTAAAACAAAACCATAGAATGTCATATTATTATTTAACACAACATTAAATTATTGAGCATCATTTTTGCGTCACAGGTTACTCTTGCCTTAAAAAAATGTTGAAATGTCAGGTAATGCAAATGTTGAGTGCATAAAACCACAAAATCTCTGGCTGTATTAAGCCTGGAAAGAATTCAGTGAGGATACTGGGGGAAATTATTCTTCTTCTGGGACCTCTTGGGGGAGACATAGCCCAAAAAGTAGTTGCAATCTACAGAAGCACAGCACACACACTCTCACACACATACATACATACACACATGTGCAAACATCTGAGATTTGTCAAACACTGAAGTTATATTTTAACAGACAAATACTTTCTTAATCAGTATAGTTTTTAAATTTCAGGATTTTATTAACCTGTGAAATACCTTGCATCTCACTACAATTATATGAATTTAATAATATGATACTGAAGAGGGAAAATCTTTCCTGTATTTCAGATATATTTTTATTGCTTGTACTACGCTTCAACTTATACAACAACCTAAACGATTTATGAGAACCACTGTCATTCCAATAAGTTGAATTTGAATATTTTTTTAAATACCAAAACATTTTTCTGTTCATGTTTTTTTAATTAAATAATTAATTGATTAATTTTTAGTTTTCAACATTAATTTCCACAAGATTTTGAGTTCCAAATTTTCTCCGCATTACTCCTGTCGCACCCATGCCAAGATGGTATGAATTCTGATTACCCCTTGTGCCATTCTGCCCTCTCTTCTATCACACCTCCATCCATTACTCCCTTACTTTCTTATAATTTGGATCTCTTGCATGTAGAAACAGTTATCAACATTTGTTTTTGAAACTTTGAGTTCCAAATTCTCTCCCTTCTTCCCTCCTCACCCATCCTAATTCAGAAGGCAAGCATTTCAATATAGTTTATCTATGTCTAGTTATGCAAAAGACTTTCATAATAGCCATGTTGTGAAAGACTCTATTTCTCTTGATCCTATCCTGCTTCCCCCCCCCCAAATTTTATATTCTCCTTTGGCCCTGTTCCTTTTCAAAAGTATTTGCTTCTGACTGCTCCCTCCTCCAATCTGCCGTCCCTTTTATCATCCTCCTACTCTCATCCCATTCCCCCCTACTTTCCTGAAAAGTAAGATATCCAATTGAGGGTTTATGTTATTCCCTCCTTAAGTCAAATCCAGTGAGAGTAAGGTTCATTCATTCCCTCTTACCTCCTCCTTCTTCCTTTTCATTGTGAAAGCTTTTTCTTGCTTCTTTTACGTGAGATAATTTACCCATTTTATCTCTCCCTTTCTCCTTCTCCCAATATATTCCTCTCTCACCCCTTAATTTTTTTTTACTTGATACCATCCCTTTGTTTTTAACTCACCCTGTGCCATCCATCCATTCATCTATACATCCATCCATCCATCCAACCATCCATCTGTCCATCCATTCATCCATCTATCTGTCTGTCTGTCTATCTATCTGTCTATCTATCTATCTATCTTCCCTCCAACTACCCTCATATTGAAAAAGGTCTCAGAAGTTATAGATATCATCTTTCCAAATAGTAATGTAAACAGCTCAACTTTAATAAGCCCCTTATGCTTTCTCTTTCCTGTTTACCTTTTCATGCTTCTCTTGAGTCTTGTATTTGACAGTCAAATTTTCCATTCAGTTCTGGTCTTTTCACCAAGAATGCTTGAAAATCCTTTTTTTCATTGAGTCTCTCTTTTTCCCTGAAGAATTACACTCAGTTTGCTAGGTAGGTGATTCTTGGTTTAATACTAGCTTCTTTGACCTCTGGAATATCATAGTTCAAGCCCCCCCCCTCCCCCATCCAGTCCCTTAATGTCGAAACTGCTAGATCTCATGTTATCCAGATTGGGTTTCCACAGTACTTGAATTGTTTCTTTTTGGCTTTTTGTAGTATTTGGATGCTATATTCCTGAAATTTTCCTTTCATATCACTTTCAAGAGGCAATCAGTGGTTTCTTTCAATTACTATTTTGCATTCTGGTTCTAGAACTTTTCCTTGATAATTTCTTGAAAAATGATATCTAGGCTCTTTTTTGGTAATGGTTTTCAGGTAGTGGAATAATTTTTAAATTATATCTCCTAGATCTATTTTCCAGGTAAGTTTTTTTTTTCCCAATGATAATTTTCTCTCTTTTTTTTCCTTTTCTTTTGCTTCTGTTTTAAAATTTCTTGATTTCTCATAAAGTCATTAGCTTCCATTTGCTCCATTCTAATTTTGAAGAAATTACTTTCTTTAGTTACCTTATGGATATCCTTTTTCATTTGATCAGATTTGCTTTTTTAAGGCATTCTTCCTATTGGCTTTTTGGATCTGTTTTGCCATTTGGTTTAGTCTATTTGTAAAGTGTTACTTTCTTCAGTATTTTTTGGTCTTCTTTAGCAAGCTTTTGACTCATTTTTGATGATTTTCTTGCATTACTTTTATTTCTCTTGCAATTTTTCTTTTACTTCTCTTCCTTGATTTTCAAAATCCTTTTTGAGTTCCTCCATAGCCTGCAACCAATCCATATTTTCCTTGGAGGCTTTTGATGTAGGAACTTTGACTTTTTTGTTTTCTTCTGTTTGTCACCAAATTAAGGTTCTATAGTCTGAAGTTTGATTTTTTTTTATTCTGTTTGCTCATCTTCCCAGTCAAATACTTGACTTTCTAACTATTTGTAAAGTTAGGACTCTGCTTCCAGTGGGTGTGGGATTGGGTCAGGGGGGAAGGCTGTACTGACCCAGATTTCAGGGTTTTTGTATACTTGTCATCAGAAAAACGTCTAGGGTCCTGTAAATATTCAGCTCTTCCAAGGTGGTTTCCTCAAAGGAGAGGTATTTCCCACTCTCCTTGCCTGTTCTCTGGTCTGTGAGTGAACTCAAGCACTCTTTTCTGCCTCAGAACTGTGAGAATGACTCCCTCTCCACTGCTGCCACAAGTTCTACCACACCAGCATTCCTCCTCATCCCCCAGACCACCACCCAGGACTATGACCCAGGTCCAAGCAGGGTGCTTCAGAGTCAGCAAAGAGATCCCTGCAATTGCCCTCTGATCAGTCACTTGATCCCCACACTGTCTCTGGGGCCAGAGCTCCAGAAGCAGTCTCCGTTGCTGTTGCCACCACAACCTCTACCACCACCACCACTATCCCAGGGCTGGGGTCAGACCATACTCCTTTTTCTCCCAGGTCCCACAGAGTTTTCCCACTGATGTTCTATGCTGTCTTTGACATTTGCGGGCTGACAAGTCTTGAAACTGACACAGATTCCAGTGATTCATACCCCTGAGGCATACTCTGGCCCTGTCTGTACTGACACAGCCAGTGCAGTGTCATTTTGTGAATTCTGTAGCTCTAGAATTTGTGTAGAGTAATTTTTTTACAAGTATTTGGAGGGTTTTGGGGGAAAAGCTCAAACAAGTACTTGCTTTTATTCTGCCATCTTGGGCCTCCCACCTAATTTTTTTTATAAGTCTTTTACATTTCTATCAGCACTATATTAGTGAAGGTTTCTTTCTTGTTGTCAGATAATTTTACACACAAACCATATAGTACCGCATCCTTAGAGATTGCATACTACCATCATACAGACATTGTTTCAAGATGTAGTGTCTGGTCATGGATTATCCTTATAATTCTGGGATTTGTGTAGGAAACTAGAATTGGACCCTGATCCATCTGAGTTGAATCACTTAATTCAGTGAATTGATTACCTGAACTCAATTTCTCTATGTTGCATTCATTATTACTTGTGTATAATGACTCTACCTACATAGATAACAGCTCTTCTATATTTTACTAGACAGTATGTATACATTAATGTACAAAGGAACACTAGACCTTGCCATCTGTTCCACTGAATGCCTAGGACTGGGGTGTGGAACCTGCAGCCTTAAGTCACATGTAGCCTTCTAGGTCCTTGGGTGCAGCCTTTTGACTAAGTCCAAGTTTTACAGAACAAATCCTTTTATTAAGAGGATTTGTTCTGTGAAGTTTAATTTCAATGGTCCACAACTGAGTATCTAGAGGGTCACATGTGGCCTTGAGGCTGCAGCTAACCCACCCTGAGGATATCTGTATCTTTCTGCCTTGCAATTAATTTTTGTATGTATCTTCCAAATATGATGTGAGCTGGAGAAAGGTAATAGCTTTTGTATCACTAGTATTTAGCACACAGTCAGTGCATAATAAAATTTTATTTGTTTATTCATTTATGAATTGTTGTGGCCAAGGAAAAAACATCCCAGTAGCAACTCTTCTGATGATTACCTCTTGAATTTAGCCAGGCTTATTGTACAATATAGCAGAAAAACATATCCATTGCTATTCTCTTTTCAAATCATTTGCAGTTTCATAAGACCTGTCAAAATTTGTTAAGCTGGGGGGCAGCTGGGGGGCACCTCGGGGCACAGTGAATAGAGCACCAGAACTGGAGTCAGGAGGACCTGAGCTCAAATCCAGCTTCATACACTTGACACTTACGACCTTGGCCAAGTCAATTAACCCAAAATGCCTTGCCTTCCCCCTTCCAAAAAATAAAATAAAGAAAGGAAAACTTATTAAGCAGATACATGGAACCTTCTAAGTATAATGCCTTTCACATACTAGCAACTTAATATTCATTGAATTAAAGTTAATACCAAAATGTAAACTCACCTTAATGGTGCTTATGGTTATCAAATAAACAAATGCGTAATGACAAAGCTTCCAGTTCTAACAACTAAAATAACATGGTAAACATTGATTTAAGGTTTACAAAGTGCTTTTCTAATATTTCTCATTTTATTCTCTCAACAGCCCTGAGAAATAGATAATCTAATAATCTCCATTTTCTGGGGTTTTTTTTGCTTTTTGCTTTTTGGAGGACAAAGTGACTTAACAAAGGTTAAGTGACTTGCCCAAGGTCACATGGCTAGTTTGTGTGTGTGTGTGTGTGTGTGTGTGTGTGTGTGTGTTAAGTGTCTGAGGCCAGATTTGGACTCAGGTCGTCCTGACTCCAGGGCTGGTTTTCTATTCACTGCTTCACCTAGCCACCCCAATAATCTCCATTTTCAAGATGAATAAATAGAGGCAGTCAGGAATTAGGGGCCTTACCTACGGTCACATAACCTCCAACTATCTGAGGTCTAATTTGAACAAAGGGCTTTAATACTGTATCTACTGTGCCACTTAGCTGCCTAATTCTATTTTTATAGCCTTTAACATTCAAAATGCTAACTGCCCAGAAGCTTGCCTTTTAAAATGACTTTGTCTGCTGCAATTATTATTATTTTTAAAAATAGAGCTCTTTATTTTACAATTCAGTTTTTCCTCTTTTCATCTAAAAACAGCAGAAAGATCTTAAATATATCAGTTTGCCCTTCTGCCACAGAATATTTTTAAATCATCTTAAAACTTAATTAAAATATCAATAAAACAATAAAATTGCAAAATCCAAACCCTACAAAAATATCTAGTTTCTTAAGAAGATTTTAAGTTCTAAATTTATTCTAAATCCTTATTAGACATGACTCAGTAATGAATTTCTATGTCAATAAAAAAACCCAAATATGATTTAAAGTTGACTTATTTTTAGCAATTTATATTCCTCCACAGGGAAATCTGTGGAAGAATAGGGAGGTCTAGATTGAATTACATAGACTACTATTATTTTTTTTTCTGTCAACATTATACTCACCTCCCTATCTTTCCCTTAGTCTTTCTTTCCATTAATCCCTTATATCAATCATATTTTTTCTTTTAACCAATTTTAATATAGTTAATATGTTGTATTAATTAGTTTTTATTTTACATTAGTCATGTTGTCCCAAATCAAAATATTACATTATCTCAATTGAACCCTCATTGCAATAATGTAATCCTTTTACACCTCCAAAATAGTTTGATTATTCCACTCAACAGAGAGGGTTTCCAGACTTTTCATCTATCCTCGGACTCCCTACTCTTTCATCCGAGGACTTTATATCTTATTTTAATGAAAAATTGAAGATATTTGACAAGATCTTCACCTTTTCTCCTCCCGCTCAACTCTTGTTATTCAGATTCATTCTTTGCTATTCTTTTATTTAGTTATATCACAAAAATGTCCCTCTTTTTCTTGCAAAAGCAAGCTTTTCTACATACACAAGTGTTCCCATTCTATCCAATTTTCTTCAACCAATTGTTCTCTCTTCCATTCATACCCTTTGATCTCTCACTAATTTTAAAACATTCCAAGTCTAAAGACTATTTCCCTGTTGCCTACCCTCTGATGTTTCTTCATCCTTTAAATGTGAAAAAAAACAACCCCTCACTTCATGTGACCACGTGTGCTAGTAATCATCCTACATCTCTCCCCTCTTTTCATACATGCCTAAAGGTCCTGAAGATGCTATCTACAATCAGTGCCTGTACTTCCTCTTCTAAGTTTTCTTCTAAGCTCTCCAAGGTCGGGCTTCTAACTCATGATTCAACTGAAACTTCTCTACACCAAGGTAACCAATGATTTCTTCTTTTTCAGAACTAATCTTTATTCTTTATTTTTTAACCTCTCTTCAGACTTTGGCATTGTGCATCCCCCTCTTCTTTTAGGTACTCTTACCTAAGTGTTTTTGTTTGTTTGTCTTTGTGAAACCTTTCTCCTCATTCTTCTACTTGCCTGTCCAACTCTCAGTCTCATTTTTTGGATCTAAATCACAGTCATACTAACAAATCATGGGTACCCCCCAAAGGTCTGTCCTTGGCTCTCCTTTTTTTCTCTATGATATCTTCCTTACTGATCTCAGGAGCTTCCATGGATTCGATTATCATCAAATATCAATTATCATACAAATATCATCAATAATCATCTCAGATGATTCTGAGATCTCCTTATCCACTTCTAACTTCTCTGCTGACCTTCAGTCTCACATATATTAGGTATTAGTATTGTCAAACTAAATGTCCTCTGGTGATCTTAAACAGATTATATGCAAAACAGAACAAATTATATTCCCCTTCCTTGTCATTCTCAGGCAAGTATAACACTTTTTATGGCAACCTAGAGAGGTTGGCACCTCTTTGTTCACCCATCTCTTTTGTATGTTGTCTCCTCAGTAGAATGTAAAATTCTTGTGGGTAGGGGGTCTCATTAATTTTTCTATTTGTTTTCCCATCCCTTAGGACAGTGCTTGGCACATGTTTGCCAGTATAGGTGTCATCCCAGGTCCTCATATTTGCTGAGCCCACATATCCAATTTATTTAGAAGTCCTGTTGTTTTATACATGTCTTATGCATGTCCCTTTTTTATGCTTTTGTACCTCTACTACTTTAGTGCAAATTCTCATTACCTCAAGGCTGAACAATTGCAGTAGTCTTCAGGTTAGTTACCCAGTTTTGTTTCACCCCACTTCATTTCATCCTGCTCTAAGATGCCAAGATGATCTTCCTGAAGCAGAAGTCAAACTATGCTATTCTTCTGAATAAACTCTAATGACTCCCTATTACCTCCATTATTAAATGTAAAATCCTTGAGCCTTGGGGTGGCCTGACCAGCCACCAGCTGGAGGGACTTCAGATAACCAGTAACTCTGGTGGTTTCCAGAATTATAAGCTCATAAATGCCAAAGACAAAGTGACAGGTCAGTGTAGACTTTGTGGGAACAGGGAATTTGAGATTGTGGTCCAGCCTTTGCCACTGGGGCAAGAAGCAGTTGAGACTTCACAGGTGTGAAGCTTCCCACCTCATGGCTGCTTCAGAGACCCAGGTCTGCAGATTGTAGGGGGAGCAAGAGACCAGTCTGAGGGATAATCGCTCTTTCTTTAACCTGCTTGAAACTGGATCACCCTAGACAGGAGGAAGTCCTGGGGTGGGTGAACAGTTTGCCAGAGAGTGTGTGGAGGCTTCAGAGAGGGCACTCATTTAATAGCTCCAGCAGCTGAGAAAACCGCAGCAATTGGCATAAAGCTCCCCTTCCTGGTAGCAGAGTTCTACTGTGGCAAAAGGTTCAAAATTCAAGTAATTGAGTAGCAACATGAGCAAGGAAAGGAAGCAAAGCAAACAGAGGAATCTGATATTACACTCCTATTTTGGGGACAAAGAGGATCAAAGTAGGGAACAAGAGGAAGACAGCAGATTCAGAACGTCTGCACCAAAAGCTTCCAAGAAACATATGAGCTGGTTAAAGTCCATAGAATACTTAAGAAGGATTTTGAAAACCAAATAAGAGTAGTGGAGGAAAAATTGGGAAGGAAAATGAGAACGATGCAAGAAAATTATGAAATGAGAGTCAACAACCTGACTGAAGAAAACACCTTAAAAACAGACTAACACAGATGGCAAAAGAGGTTCAAAAAGGCAATGAGAAGAAGAATGCCTTAAAAAGCCAAATTTCCCAGATGGAAAAAGAATCTGAACAGCTCACTAAAGAGAATCATTTATTCAGAATTAGATTGGAGCCAAAGGAAGCTAGTGACTTTATGAGAAATCAAGATACTATTAAACTGTTCCAAACAAATGGAAAAAAGTAGAAGTCAATGTGAAATATCTCATTAGGAAAACCACCAACCTGGAAATTAGATTCAGGAGAGATAATTTAAAAATCATTGGACAAAAAGCCATGATCAAAAAAAGATCCTAGAAATCATCCTTCAAGAAATTCTCAAGGGAATTTAACCTGATGTTTTAGAACCAGAGGACAAAATAGAGGTTGAAAGAATCCACTGTTCACCTCCTAAAAAGATCCCCAAAATAAAACTCCTAGGAATATCATAGCCAGATCAAAGAGAAAATAATACAAGCAGCAAGGAAGAAAAAATTTCAATATTGTGGAAACCAGGAAAACATAGGATATAGCAGCTTCTATACTGAGGGATTGAAGGGCTTGGATTATGATATTCTGGAGGTCAAAGAGCTAATATTAAAACCAAGTATCACCTACCCAGCAAAACTGAGTATCATGTTTCAGGGGGAAAATATTGTCATTCAGTTGAATAGAGGACTTTCAAGTAAAGTATTCTTGATGAAAAAAAAAAAAACAGAATTCAGTAGAAAATTTGACATTCAGACACAAGATGCAAGAGAAGCATGAGAAGGTAAACATGGAAAAGAAATCATAAGGAATTTATCAAAGTTGAACTATTTACATTCCTACATGGGAATACAATAATTGCAACTTATGAAACTTTCCTCGTATGACAATAGTTGAAGGTAATAAAAATGTATACACACACAGAAATATATATATATAATACACATATATGACTATATAGGAGGGTATATGAGTACATATGTGTACAAGTATACACAGAGGGCACAGGACCAATTGAATAAGAAGGGATGATACTTAAAAGGTGAAATATAGAGGTCAGAGAGGAATATAATGAGAGGATATGGGGAGAGACAGAATGGGGTAAATTATCTCATATAGAGGAGGCAAGGGAAAACTATTTACAATAGAGGGGAAGAACAGGAAGGCAAAAGGGAATGTCAGCCTTATTCTCATTGAATTTGGATTAGGGACAGAATGACATACACACTAAATAAGGTACTTCACCCTACAGGAGAGTATAGAGGAAGAGGCTGAGATGGGGCATAATGGAAGGGAATGCAGGCTGGAGGGGTAGGGAATTTGGAAGCACCCACTTTTTTTTCTTTTTAATTTATTAATTTGTTTGTTTCCTTTTAGTTTACATGATTCATTTCCACAATTCCTTGAATTTCACATTTTGTTGCCCTCCCTACCCTCCTCCCCCTGCCATGGCGGCTTATAGTCAAGTATAGGATCTGTAAATACATTCACATTATACATTGGTCAGGTTATAAGGACGGATTGTACCAGCTGGAATGAAAAAATGGTAAAGAGGACATAGAACCAAATAAGAGAACGAAAAAGATCAGGTATTTTGCTTCCACCTGGATATAAACTTAGTTCTTTCTAGTTCTTTCTCTGGATGCACATTTTTCTCTCCATCATGCGTCTATTGCTGAGAAGAGTCCAGTCTATGAAAGTTGGTCATCACACATATGTTGTGTCTGTAATTTTGTACAAATTTCTCCTGGTTCTACTCTTCTCACTCAGCATCAATTCTTTTAATCCTCTCCAGGTAAATATGAAGACTGCCTGCTCCTTGTTTCTTATAGCACAATAGTATTCTATAACATGCATATACCAAAAATTGTTCAGCCATTCCCCAATTGATGGGCACCCCCTTAATTTCCAATTCTTTGCCACCACAAAAAGAGCTGCTATAAACATTTTTGTACATATGGGTAGCACCCACTTTTGAAAAGGGACAGGGTCAAAGTAGAGAATAGAACAGGTGGGTGGTGGGATAGGATGGAGTGAAATATAGTCAGTCTTTCACAATATATCCACTATGGAAATGTTTTGCATAGCTACTCATGTACAACCTATATTGAATTGCTTATCTTCCCAGTGAGGGTGGGTGATAAGGGAGGAAGGGAAATAATCTGGAATTCAAAGTTTTAAAATCAAATGTTTAAATATATATAATTTGACATTTAACTGGGAAATGAGATATACAGGCATTGGGGCATAGAAATCCCCCGTGCCCTATTGGAAAGTCGGAGGGGGTATGTCGGAAGATATGGGAGAGAGCAGATTGGGGGAGGGAATATTCAGTGGGATCGCTGTTTTGGGGTAGTAGATAGGGAAAATGGGGAGAAAATTTGTAAGTTAAAATCTTGTGGAAATGAATGCTGTAAACTAAAAAATAAAAAAGAGAGACAAAATAAATACATAATCCTTTAATTTTAAAATCCCACTGCCTAGGACAATGTGTGGTTGTGCCTTTCAAGGTAGAATTTCAGGTATTCTTTAATGAATTTGGGTTTTTCCATATGACTTTCAAAATAGTATTTCCCCTCCCGTCTCTCATATGATCAACCTCATTCACATTGTTCATAGAAAATTTGAAATGATGAATGATTTTTCTTCCATCACCTTATGTACCTTTGAACTCCTTCAGTTGTGGTATATGCTAAAGCAATACATACTAATTTTTATATGAACCTAACAAATATAGTTATGAAGGTAATATGTTTATAATGAATTACAGATAGAAATTTGCATATTTTTTAATTCTTCACATTATCAATCAACAATATTAGTGCATTTATATTTTATTTGCATAAAATTATACATATCCAATGAGGCAGGCTTCCATAGAGCAAGGGAGTAATCTTAAGCTGTTTCAAGCCGATAGGCAGCTGCAAGCTGAATCAGAGATAAAGATCAAAATTTACCGAATTCCCTTCTCTGGTGAATTTTGTATGGACTCTCTAACAGTACATCATAGCCACAGATACATAAAGATGATCCAAGAATACAGATACTACATAAGTTTATAACTGACTGTTCTATAGGAACAGGCAATTAGCCAAAAATACAGAAAGAGAAGAATGAAAGTCCTAGAGCCAGAAATTGCACCAAGACAAATGCATCATCACCATCGTCACCAGTTGACTTTTGCTTCTCACATTCTTCAAACATTTTCCCCTGCAGTAGCAACAATATTCTAGTCAGCCTCTAACAATGAGAAATGGGTTTTCTTGACTATTATTCTAGGATCAACTTAATAAGAGCAGCCAAAGCAATCAAAGATTCACAAAACTTCTGAAATTGAAGTTCTTTCATTATTATTTTTAAAGCATCTACTCCAAACCATAGTGGCACTGAGATCTATTCTACTGATGTCCCCCCAAAATATTCATCTTTTCTAAAGGAAATAAATACATTTTTAGATAGTCTTTTCAATGTTAGAGTTCTATTAGGATCTTTTTCATTATACGAATCCTAAATATTCCTCTGAAAATTTCTCCCTTGGTTCTATTTCTGACTCCCTTGACCTAACAAAATAAATCTAATATGGATAACTTTTAATTATGAAAGTTTTCTGGATGACTTCTGCCTATGAGACTTTAAAGACCACTACAAGGTCCTCTCTTTTCCCATCCAATGATCTCTTTTAAAGGTCAAATATTTTCAGTGACATTAAATGATCCTCATGAAATATAATTTCTGGTGCTCTTCACTGGATACATTCACTTAAAAAAAGAGAAATATTTAGTAAGTATTTTTTATGCCTCACACTATTCTAGGTACTGGAGATACAAAAGCCTAAAGTGAGATACTATATATTTTCAATGTCTTTTGTCCTGAAGATAATCACAGTTATATTTTACCACCTTAATATGTTGTACTAACAAATGCAACCCAGACCTTCTGCTAGGTCTTTTTATTTTTTGGTCGTGGTGGTGAGAGGATCAGTGTTATCAAATAGAGAAACTATATGTTCTGAAGAGATATTCAATAGAGCCCTAGTACAAGAAGACTTCAGGATCAATCAGCTCATTTTTTAAAAATTCCTCCCTTTCAGGGAATCTGTATCATACAAATATATATGATGGGGTTCTAAGAAGCAGCATGATGTAATTGATGGAGAATAAGTGTAAAAATGTGATAAATCAGAAAAAAAAATATACATATATATTGACTGTGCAACCCTAGGCAAGTCCCTTAACTTCTAAGTGTCCCAAGAAACACTCTAAAATGATGCATTGCAAAGCAATTGCTATATATCTTAGTTGAATGAGTTTCAATACTAAGAATTGCCTCCACCAAACACATCATAGATTTAATAAAAAAAAAACATCATGTTTCCTTCCATGTCTATATCTCCCAAAGTAATTTATACTTAATTGTCTGAAAGATATAATTACTATTCTTTCTCATTACTTCATCTTCTTATAATAAAATTGCATATTGTGTTGTCATCAAAAAATAAGGCAAATTCTAAATCCTATTAAAACTCCCTTTCTACCCAAGGATGCTATTTAGAATGAAATAGTATGCCACCATTATCAACGATGGGCTCCAAACAGCTGAAGGCAGATGAAAAATCTGTGCAACTGAGGGGAGCTAGCTGTACCTAGTTACTGTGTTTGTTATGTGTGACGGGTAGCCTTAAGTTATTATTGATTGGAGAGGAAATAATGAAATGTGGTTTGAACTTCAGCATCACCCTTATGAATATTAAATATATCAGTGTTTATCTCATGAAGGTGATAGACTTGTATGATAAAGAATGGAGTATAACCTTATTAGAGTTAATACTGACTTATGCTCTGTGTAAAATTAGATATTTAAGTCATTAGCTCTGATCAACTCAGAAACCTATACGAGCAGTATAAGACAAAAAAACGCATGACTTTCTTCTTCAATATCATGTATCATAGGTCAACTAAAAGAAAGGCAAGTGAGATAGTGTTTCCATCTACACACATAAGATGTAGAGGAAATTTTAAGAACATAATTTGATTAAAATTTTCTTTTTACTTGCCTGTATAGACATAGCCATCATCTGAGTTTATTGAGGAAATGTTATTTGATAATCATTTTAATCTTATAATAATCTAAAATTCTTCATATCACATCTCAGGTCCTAGATGTAGACTTGTTTTGATCCCAGCACCTCCTCTTTTATTAATCTATGAGAGGTAGTAAGTAGCTCTGGGGCCTTGAATCTGAAATGCAAGTAGTATCTCTTTTACTCTAAAATATGTTTCTATGATTCCTCTTCAATTCAGCATCTTCAGTTATCTTTTTGGTCAATTGTTTCCATCTCTTCTGACTCTTAGTGAACCCATTTGTGGTGCTTTTCACAAAGATACTGGAGTTGCTTGCATTTCCTAGTGTAGACCATTTTATAGATGAGGAACTGGAGCAAAATCTGTCCATTATGCCACTTAGCTGTTCAAGTCATCTTTTACTCCCTCCAAATATATTTATTCTTTGTTACTTTTGTAGTACACAGGACTCCAGGTTTCCCATAATGAAGAAGATTGAAGATACATTTATGCTTATAGAAAAGAAAGAAGGAGAAAATTTCTGGAGTCTGTTTACTTTAGTCTGAGCCAAGTTTATGGAAACACTATAGCCTTAGATAATATCCCTTAAAAAATGAATAAAAATTGTGATTGGATAGGTACTAACAAAGTCACACTGCTATGACTTCCTCTTTGATTGGTTCCTGGTCTCATTTTAGTATTCCCTGGGTCTCTAAGTCTTTCAGTAACTGCTTGATGATCACATGCACATTTTAATTCCTTCACCTCAATAAGAAAGTATGGGAGTTATGTTTTTCAACATCAATCCTTAGCAAAATTGTGACATTAACAAATTTAATCTGTGGCACTCTCAGAATTCCCTTTCTTTGATCTTTTTCATACATCATGGTGCTCCTTAATGAGTTTCTTATATTCAAAACTAGTATGACCTCCAGCCACTCCACAAATTCAACCATCAATCAAGTACTGTATATCTATTAAGTGCTTACTTAATAGTTAGAGGTGTTTGGGTTTCTCAAGGAGGCCTAGTACCTGTGGTACAAGCTCTTTTCAGTGTTTCTCATTCATCGTTGATGTCTAAGCATCCCACAGTGCTTCTTCTGCTGCCTTCATGGCCATTGGAACAAATTTCTCTTATTCCTGAATCCTTAAAGAAGTCATAGGTATAGTTTTTAAGGAGTTATGACAGTAAATCAGATGTCAACTATGCTAACTAGGTGAGTAAGGCTGGGATTATGGAGGAGTTAAGGAGTGGTCAGAGCTTAAAGGGGCATGCACTTTTAATATCAACTGCACAGGTATATTGTGCATAATTCTCTGGGAAATAGCCCAAGGGCAGGGGTTACCTGCAAGTGTGGCTTTAGGTTTGAAATGTCACTTACTCAGCTAATGGTAAGGGCTGACTGAGAAGGTCCTTGTCTGCCACCCATCAGTGTCATGTTTGACAAGATGGATGTTGGAAACCAAGGTTAATGGGAATTTAGGATGTGTATAGTTGGCTAAGGAGTTAGCCTACAAATAGTGTATTGAAGGATGCAACTGGCCACTTTACTAGGGGGAGATAACGTTTGCCTGAGCTAAAAGGTTCATAGATGGTTTAGCGAAGGATTCATAGGTGTGGCTTGTTGTTCCAAGCAAAGATACACAGTTCATGAGTTGTTGCTGGGCAGAGTGCTGGCAGGGGTAAGGGGCAGAGTTAATGCTCTGAGGCAGGGTGGGGGGGTGTGGTTTTACAGACTGGTTTTACAAATTGATTTTACAAACTGATGTTACAGAGTTACAGACACAGATACCAAGCATCCCATTAGGAGGATCTTCAAATTGCCATTGCCATTGCAAGCACCAGGGCAAGAAAAGGACTGTGCAGCAAGGCAGGAGCACTAAATTGGTTTTCTTGTTTTGTGCTCTTGGGACACTTTGGGACACAGGGGGAGGGTCTATGGCGGGTGGGGGGAAGTGCTGTGGATCTGCAAGTACCCCATCCTGTTGACTTTGTTGCCCAGCCACCCTCAGGACTTGAAAGTGGGGCCTAGAGTAATGTTAAGACTGGGACTTGGTTCATTAGAGCCTGCACCTGAGAGTGCCAGGAGGAAGCCTGAAAGGCAGCATGGGGGAAAGGACATACTCCCCAGAGAACTTTATTTGGTCATTTTGTTTTGGACTGAGTGGATTATAATGTTATGTGTTTTGTGTTTAAGACCCTGTGGTCACTCTGGTAATGAGTTGTTATGTTGTGTATCTTGCAAATGTGATGTGTTTATTTTGTGGGGATTATGCTTTATTTAACAGATGTTAATGCCAATTTAGATATTATTATTATATTATTATATATTATATTATATATTATATTATTCCCTATGTAATGTACATGAAAGATCTTGGGGTCAAATGCTATGGTAAAGGAATTTGAAGATCTTCCCTGCCATTTAATGAACTTCACTTGGAGCACAAGATAAGCTTGCATAGGGGAGGCTTGTTTTTCAGGAAGGACCACTTTTTGTTACTTTGTAATTAGGCAGTGGGTCACAATGGTTTTGATGTCTTCTGACCCTGGAGAAGGTTAAATATATGTGTGTGTGTTTGTGTGTGTGGGTGTGTATGTATATATATAATATGAGATGAGGTTTTGCTTTGGGGCTCATTTACGGGAAGAGTTGTGTGATTTGGTGAGATGAAACTCTGGGCAGCTGTTGAGTCCCCTGGCTTTGAAAACCCATATGTTAGTGCTTCTCTCTCTGGTAACTAACACTGTTACATATAATGGTCAGTCAGCTAGAAGCCCTGTCTGTTGGTCTGTTGAATTTTGTTATATTCTCTGTATATTTTTCTGCTTGTTCATTCTGAAGAACAGTGAGCTGACTTTTTCCCCTGAACTAAATGAATTATGTAGGTATGTATATACATGCATGTGTGTGTATATATATATATGCATATACATATATATGTGTATATACATATATATGTGTATGCATGTATATCCAGTAACTGATCCAGTAATACCACTGTCAAATCTGTATGCTAAAGATATCATAATAAAGGGAAAAGGACCCACACGTACAAAAACTTTATAGCCATTCTTTCTGTGGTGTCAAAGAATTGGAAATTAAGAGTATGTATGTCAATGAGGGAATGACTGAACAAATTGTGGTATATGAATGTTATAAAATACTATTGCTCTATAAGAAATAACGAACAGACAGATTTGGGGAAAAAAAGGAAGATTTATATGAACTGATACTGAGTGAAATGAACAGAACCCAAAGACCATTGCACATAGCAACAGCGCCTTTGTGGGAGGATCAGTTTTGACATACTTAGCTCTTCTCAGAAGCACAATGATCAACGACTCATAATGAAAGACGCTTACCACATTCAGAGAAACAATTATGGAGTCTAAAGGCAGATAGAAGCATACTTTTTAAAACTTTTCTTTGCTATTTTTCCTCTCTCATGGTTTTTGCCTTTTGTTCTGATTCTTCTTTCACAAAACAACTAATGTGGAAATATGTCTAACATGACTATACATGGAAAACCTATAAAAATTGCTTGGTATCTTGTGGAGTGAAGAAGGGAGAGAGGGAGTAAGAAAAATCTGGAACTCAAAATTTTACAAAAATGAAAGTTGAAAACTTTACATGGAAATGGAAAAAATGCTGTTAAGGAAAAAAAGAAACTACATAAAATATATAATATAATATGTATAATATATTATATTTATTATAATTATAATTATCTACATTTGACATTGTTGTGACATGATAAAGTCTGAGCCTATCTGGTTATTTTAAATTTATACTGCAATTAGAATTACTTCTCTGTATAATGTCAAAAGGATATATATGTATAAATATACACATATGATATATATTTGAATATATGGATATGTATTTCTTTTTAGAAAATTAGACTAACTAGTTTTCTGTTAAATAGTTTGAGTTTTTTGGATGAATCTATAGACAATTTGCATTATTTAAAGGACAAAGTGATACCTGTAACTCATGGTCACATGAATAAAATCATGAAAATCATTGACCACTCATTTTACTTTGAAAGATGGTTACAATGGAAAAAAATTGGACATCAAAATTATAATTTATCAGCAACTTCTTATAGAAAAAAGATATTGAATTTATGTAGGGGATGGTGTTGAGGTCTCTGATGAGTTTGCCAAGGGCAGAGAACTCTCTGAAGGGTTTGCATCATATAGCCATGAATCCAGGCAGGACTCACTATTTCAGGTTGACTCTGCACTCTCCCTACCTCCCCAAACCCCCAATCCTGCCCACCCATTGCAAGGGAGGCTTGGAACATTCTGGCAGTCCCTGAAACCCTGGCTGCTTGAGGGAGAAAGTATTGATGAATGAGATAAGAAAGCAGGGAAGAGTCCCAGGGGAGTAGCCTCTGCCAAAATTGCAACTTAGGTGCCTCATATTGCAAACTACCTGAAGTTTCCCATGAGAAAGTATGATATAAGTGCTTTAGCTATAGTATATAAACTTGGACCCTCAGATGTTTCTTTGAGATTTGCTTGACATGCAATAAATATATGAACTCAATCTCTCCCTGGACCATGAACTCATTATTCATGTTCATACTCTCACATTTTGGTTGGTGCTGCGAGTGCAGGCTACAGCTCTACATAAGACTCAAAAAAGAGGAAGGCTAATAAGCATGTCAACATCAAGGCAGAAATCTCTCCTCCCAGTATTTTTAAGGCTAATTGCTCTGATCTGGTATTGTTTCTTTATCACACACTTTGAGGCAAATCACCTGACCTAACTATATGTCAGTTGTATCCTTTCCCCTGACAATAGCAATCTTTTCTTCTCTATTATTTTTCTTAAACAATGACTTTTTTCCACTGTTATGATCATGTTACTTTTATTAAAATTTTGACATAAAACATTTTTATATATGAGAGGTACTTTAAAAACCTTTCTAACTCAAATTCCTCTTACAAACAAATTCCTTTGTAATCTTGCCTCTGAGTTTAGTACTATTCTACTGGTCATCCCAGTTCCTAAGTTTTCCCCTCAACTCCTCTCTCTCCCTCACCTCAAATGTTCAGTCATTTTCCTGATCTTGTGTTTCTATCTCGATAGCCTTCCATAGCAATTCCCTTCTCTCCATTCAGTCACTACCCTAGTTCATCCCATATCATCTTTCATCTGGACTTTTATAATAACCTCTTCTCACTTTAATCCTGCCTACACATTACTGACAAACTAAGTTTCTTCAGTTTCATTCTAACCATTTCATTTTTCTATTCAATAAATTTCAATGTTTCTTCCTACTCAATGGCTGCTAAATCTGTCCTTTCAGGGTGTTACTAATTCTGTTTCTAACCTGTCTGTCCAGCCTTACTCCACATCCAAGCAAACTAGCATTCTCAATATTCATCATATACTCTATTCCATCTCTTTTCTTTGTGCCTTTTCAGTAACTGTGATCCATGCCTAAATTTCACTCTTAAGAGTCCTAGATTCCTTCAAGACTAAGCACAAATGAAAGAACAAATAACCTTTGTACTATTTTCAGATTCACCTAAATATGTTCTACATATTAATGTAGGGTATCCAAAAACCTGACCAATAAAATCTTTATTCTTCCTTTCCTGTCTTGACCAATGAAATAACAACTTTTCTTTGCTACCTTGCCCTATATGCTGGTCTGTATGCCTTCAATTTATCTGGGATCATAAGAATGCAGTGAGTTTTGGTTTCTGCTTCATCCCTTAGCTCCAACACTTTTGAATTACATGTGCTTTTGACATCTAACCAGTTTAAAATCAGTCTCAGCCTCCCTCTTGACTAAAATGTTTCTGATGTCACTCATCATAATCCTTCTAAATTCTGGTTGATGGTTTAGCATGCCCCGTTTTTTCAACGAATGTTGACTTATATGGAAGCTAACAGCATTAATTTAGTTCCCAAAGTACTGTGTCAGAATCACACACATGCACACACACACACACATACAACTTAGCTCAAAAGCTATCTTCAACCTTTCCTGATTTATATAGCTTCTAATACTAATACTTCCCCCCCTTATCTTCTAATTTTTGTGTATCCACCTCTTATTCATATGCTGTGTCCATCAGATAAGGACAGATGCTATTTCAGTTTTGTCTTTGTAGCCCCAGTGCTTAACACAGTGTCCATAACAAGAAAATCACGTTGTGTCATCTAATCAAGCATACTATTGTGGGTTGGCATTTATTTATATCCTCTTCTCCAAGCCCAAACTCAAATGATTTGTTAGAACAAAAACAACTGACATGAAATCTGAACAAAGGACTTTTAATTAAAACAGATTAACAAGTAGATAACACAGAAGACTAGCCCCCTCCACAATTACAAAGGGAAAAAAAAAATTCCCAGTCTTCAACACCCTTGATGAGAAGGAAACTCTTGTTTCCGGAACACTCATGAATCTAGAGCAGGCCTCTGAACTCCCCATGACTTTTTTTGTTTCTGTGCTCTTTGTCCCTGTTTCACAGATAATACACATGGCACTGGCGGTTTCAGAATCCAGCTTCTAATGGGTTCAGTCTTCATCTAGTAAGGTAAGCAGACAGATTTGGAGGGGTTAATAATCAGTCTTAGTCTAGTCTTCTCAAATGCTTGCTGAGAGAACCAGCCCCTACAGCATTCCCTAATCACCCTTCTCTCAGGGGCTAGGGAGAAGAGGGGGCCACTACCGCTACATCTCAATGGAGTTGATCAAAACAGGCACAGTTTGGACACTGCCCTAAATTCCCTCGAGCCTCAGTAAGAACTGGTTGAGGCACACACAGAGTCCCCTAAAGGTTCCCATGATTCCCTGCCCCCACTACCCACTGCCCATCTGCTTTATAGCAATATACAAGGCATCTTGCCAACATTAGGCTCACAGGTTAATTTTAGCAATATTGTCATTCTATGCAAGCATAGTAAATATTACATTATTTGATTCCTTATCTCATGGTGAAGCCCAAGTAGGATTGTCTGTGATTGTAGGAATTACTATCTAGAATCCTTTGGGCTATTGTGGGAGTTATTATCTAACACCTGGAAACCAGACATTGCCATAGGTATGGATCCTGAAACACTGAATTCTAAAATGGATAACAAGATCCTCCTTACATACAGTCCCTTACTGTTGTTCCTTTTTAACCCTAGAAACTTCCCTTTAAAAGTCCATTACAAAAAGTAAATTAAGCAAAACAAAAAAACCTAACCTTGTGTATTAAGAAGCACCCTTGCACACCTACATGGCTTATTAGCACAGGTTCTTTTGATCTGCTTTATAAAGGAAAGACAATTTTAAAGGGGTTAACAATCCTACTTTAATTCCATAGAAAGAAGTGAGTATAGTAAATACAAGCAGAGAAATTAGCACAAAGACCAACAGACAGGGGTCCATTTGTCTGAACACAGCAATATTGCTATTCACTTCACGTGCATTGATGGATCAAGGGAGCATAGACATGTAAGCAGTCAGGGGGCTCTTAACCAATGGTCACTCAGAATCTCAACCAGGAAATCAAAAGATTCTTCTCATTAGTGAACCCCTAAAGCAAAACACTAACCTCCTAGAATATATAACAAAGACTCTACCTTTGATTGGCTCAATACCAAGGAGCTTGAAAATCCTCATGCCCCAGCACTTATTTGGAAATTCCCTGTAACCCACTGCCTGATTAACTCTGGATCAGGGCTCTATGTGCCTATTAATGATCAGGGAAGATCTTCAAATTCCCTTACAATTACACTCTAGCTGGATCATCAGAAGTAACTTGAATATAAATTTTTTTGTTAATTTACAATAAGGAAATCAAGATGCAAGAGATATATATTTTTTAACTCAAGAGGATAAGATTTGAATTCAGATTGTCTTTCTACTACACCATGCTACCTCTTTTAAATTGTATCAATACCCTTAATCTACATGGTTTTAAGATGTTTGAAGTAGGGCAAAGCTTATCACCCATTTACCAATTAACTTCAGACTTCCCCTTGAACATCATAGTCTAAAACTCAAAGTCAGTAAATCCCAAAGGTAAAAGAGACACATCAAAGTCTTCTAGTCAGTCCTGCTTCATGCCTTATATGAAACTACTCTATAATATCTTTGACAAATGATTATTAAAACCACCTCCAGGTCTCTAAAGAGGGATATACTACTTCATGAACATCTACCTTTAATTCTATCATATTCTCTATTTCCTACTTTTTCTCATACCCATGTGTTCTATGGGCACTAATTCCTTGAAATGTTATCACTTGTCATCTTTGTTCTTGCCTTCCTTTAAATTTTTAAAACATTTTCAGCCTATATTTAATTGTAATACTCTTTTGAAAGTTTTAGAAGGCTATACATTTATAGCATAAATGTGGCAGCAATGTGGGAAAAGATTAGAAAATTTTTGTTAAAATTACAATAATTATATATGCACCCCTCCTTCCCACACACAAAAGAAGCAAAAGAAAAAGAAAACAACAATAGAGATTCATTTCAAGGTAACAGTATTTGGAAACTGCAATCAGTAATATTTTAGTAAATGTCCATTCTATTATATACAAATTTCACATTATGAAGCAATTCCTTTTTGAAAAAAAAAATAATAGCATTGGTGAACTTTTTAACAGCAAATGAGAATGTGTTCCATGCCACTGGAGCTATAAATGAGAAAGCATTTTGACCCCTGGTTGTATTACAAGAATGCAAGATGTTACCACTTGTAAAAAACTACTTATTAGTTTGAAGAAAATTTTTAAACATTAAAAACTCTATATTTTACTCTTGCATGTCAAATGAGAATTACATTAGTTCTCACCTTTAAGCCCATATTACGTATCATAATCCTTCTGAGCATAAAAATAGATGTCTAATTTTAATTTTCAACCTAATTTTTAAAATAGCACATATAACCACTCATAGCTCTGTTTCTCTTTTTTTTAAATCCGACACACATTATATTAACTATTCAGACATCTCCTCCAAGTCAAGCACTAAAAGGAGTCATTTTGATATGTTTCTAATACATGTTTTAGACTGATAATCTTGACAATTTTTTTTATTAGCATTAGTTATAGAGGCCAACAACAATTTATAAAATGGGCTTTGTCAGACATTGTGTAGGGATAGAACTTAAAACTGATAAATTGAGATTAAACTTCTAAAAAGTACTCTGTGAAAGGAATGTGGAGAACTTGTACAATTTACAGTATATAATCTTAACTTGACAGAATGTAAAGCCACAGAATTACTGTGAACAGCAATGAGCCATTCTCACAACATTTATATGCAGGAAAAGCTGTGGGAAAATGTCAACCCTTTCAAATTTAACTTGTAGCAATTATTCTCTATACAAAATGAAACTGAAGATAGAAAGCCAGAAACAATGCTTTAAGACCCCACTAGGCTCACTCAAATGCATTGAAACTTGTCATTGATCACATCTTCTTCATTAATCAGTGGCTAAATACAATGAATCAATTCCTTTTCTACACATTTCTTCTCTAACACTTTTGTTTTAATGTAATCAGTCTTCTAGAGCCCAGATTTAATTGTCCAATTAATGCTCACAGAGGAAGGAATAGGCTAATAAATGCAGCTACCATAGGTCTGAAAATACAAGGATTCTTGTCATGTTGTCATTCAAATAATTCTGTGATATATTGGGGTAGGTAGAGTCATTTTATCAAGGAGCCAAAAAGACACATCATGCTTTTACGCATATTAAGAATTTGTCTTGAAATTTGAAACCACCTTTGAATACAATAACAATCCTTGGGCAAAGCTGACATTTGCCACTCTGCTGCTAACAATTATCAATAGAATGAGAGAGGGAGATGGAGAGGGAGAAGGAGAGGGAGAGGGAGAGAGAGAGAGAGAGAGAGAGAGAGAGAGAGAGAGAGAGAGAGAGAATGAACAATATATATATATATATATATATATATAATAAAATAGAATAGACATTCATACAATATATCTTATTTTATAGAATATTTTTAAATATTTTTCAATTTTTTTATATTTTTCAAATTTTTCAATAATTTTTTAATATTTTTCATTTTTTCATATTTTCAATAACATTTAACAGTAACAGACTAAAAATGAATGAAAGAAAAATAAATGATCATCTGGTCATCAAATCATCTAGTCATCAAATCATCTATATTTTTCTTTGCTTAAATGAAGGCAACATATGTATAGAATATCCTGTTAAATAGGGGTATAAGTAAAAAATTCATTAAAGAATTCCTTTTTAGTAGCTTCTGATAAGATGTTGCACTTGGAAAAATAATATAAAGTGATAGAAACAGTGAGGAAACTAGGGAAAAAAAAACATCTATCATGTGAGCATGAGCAAATCATTTTGCTCTCCAAGGCCAAAGTTTTCTTATCTATAAAATGAGGGCATTGAACTACATTATCTCTTACTCTAAAATATGTTTCTTTTTTTTTTAACAAACTTATTAAACAAATTTAATTCAATTCAATAAATATTAATTAAGCACCTACTGTATACAAACCATTTTGAGAAGCATGGGGGCATACAGAGACAAAAAAAAGAGATTACATTCTATTAGAACTTTTAAAATCAAAAGAATGTCATAATCTTTAAAGTAATTGCTTTGGAAAAATAGGTACTTCATACAGTGATGCTACCATTTCTTAAAATAATAGTAAATATGATCATTGTAATTCCTCTGGGGCTAGAAGCTTCAAGGAAGAAACCAATTAACCAGTCTCCTCCCCAACTCCAATAGTGTCTGTCTCTGTGCATACAGATAAAAAAAAGAGGACCGTGTTTTCAGAGAATTATGTAAACAACCTGTCAAAATCCATAAACTATGGTATTACAAACATGATGAACACTTTTCCAAGACGAAAATTTTGATACACATCTGTCAGAAAATATCTCTTTTTCAAAGATTCATTAAATGCACACATTCTTTCAGTCAGGACTATCCTGGAAAATCAGGATGGATGGTCACAATATTTTTAAGTAACCATTGGATGTGAACTCATGAAGCTTCCATGGGTGAAAGAAAATATGCAATTTGTTTGCTATAAGACTTCATTTTTAAAATTGGCCTTTTTGCCCACAAGAAATCTTAGCATTTTCAGAAATATTCTCATATATCTGCCTTATCCCTTGATGGTGGGGGACCTTCATTATTTTTTCGATGCTTTATTAACTTCTGATTTATATCATTCTTTCCTGCAGATTTTGAGTTCCAAATTTTCTCCCCATTTTTCCTCTACCAACTGCACAAAAATAGCAGTCCCACAGGATATCCCCTCCTCCTATCTGCTCTCTCTCATATTTTTCCCATACCTCTTTTGACTTTTGCAGTGGATCTCCACGCCCTAGTGCCTGTATATTTTATTTCCCAATTACATGTAAAATAGTATTAATAATGGTATATATACATAAATACATATTTATCTCTCTCTCT
>NW_027185860.1:2379835-2415288 GCF_028583685.1 Petaurus breviceps papuanus
CCCTCCCCCCCAGCTTGCCCTCCCTTCCATCATTTCCCCTCTCATCCCCTCCCCCCCCTACTCTCCTTGAGGGTGAGATACACTATTTAGTGTGTATTTCATTCCCTCCTCAAGCCAAATTCAATGGGAATAAGGTTGACCCATTACCTTTTGCCTTCCTATTCTTCCCTTCCATTGTAACCATTTTTCCTTGCCTCTTATATGTGAAATAGTTTACCCCATTCTGTCTCTCTCCATCTCCTTTCATTATGTTCCTCTCTCACCTCTTCATTTCACCTTTTAAATATAGTACCTTACTGTTAAATTGGTCCTGTGCCCTCTATCTATGTATACCTGTAAACATATATACACACATTCACATATGTATTCATTTACCCATATACATTCATAAATATACATATATATTTTATATATATATATATATATATATATATATTTCTATTCACTTCAACTACAGAGAAAAGCTTCATAAGTTACAATTATTGTTTTTCAATGTAGAAATGTTAATAGTTCAACTTTGATAAATTCCTTATGATTTCTTTTCCCTGTTTACCTTCTCATGCTTCACTTGCTTCTTGTATATGAATATCAAATTTTCTGTTCAACTCTCTTTCTTTCAGCAAGAATGCTTGAAAGTCCTTGATTCCACTGAATGACCATATTTTCCCCTGAAACATGATACTCAGTTTTGCTGGGTAGGCGACCCTTGGTTTTAATCCCAGCTCCTTTGACCACCGGAATATCATATTCCAGGCCCTTGGATACCTCAATGCAGAAGCTGCCAGATCCTGGGTTATCCTGATTGTGTTTCCACAATACTCGAATTGTTTCTTCCTGGCTGCTTGTAATATTCTCTACTTAATCTGGGAATTCCACAACCTGGCTATAATATTCCTAGGAGTTTTCTTTTTGGGATCTTTTTCAGGAGGTGATCAGTGGTTTCTTTCAACCTCTATTTTGCCCTCTGCTTCTAAAACATTAGGGCAGTTTTCTTTGGAAAACTTCCTGGAGGATGATTTCTAGGTTCCTACTTTGATCATGACTTTCAGGTTGTCCAATAATATTTAAATTATCTTTCCTGGAACTATTTTCCGGGTCATTGGTTTTTCCCATGAGATATTTCACATTGCCTTCTATTCTTTCATTTGCTTGGATCGATTTAATACATCTTGATTTCTCATAAAGTCATTATCTTCCATTTGCTGCAATCTAATTTGGAAGGAATGATTTTCCTCATTGAGCCTTTAAGATTCTTTTTCCATCTGGCAAATTTGTTTTTTTTAAGGCATTCTTCTCCTCATTGCATTTTTGAGCCTCTTTTGCCATTTGGGTTAGTCTATTTTTTAAGGTAGTGTAATGGAAATGCAAATTTAAAGATCTTCCCTGCCCTTAGGCCCTTTGATAGGCTTAAGAGACTCTGAGAACCTTCCTTAATTTGAAAATATACTCTGCCTCCTAATAGGCTGTATGTGGTCACATGAAGCCTGTGGCAGGAGGCTTGGTTTTCAGGAATGCTCACACCTTGATGCTGTGTGATTGGGCAGTGGGTCAAGAGGGTGGTTACATTCTCTGACCCAGGAGAATGCTATATAATCCCTGATGTGAGGCTTTGCTTTCGGGCTCACTTTCAGAAGTGTTTTGTGATTTGTTACCTGACTGAGGCCTTTGACAATTATTAGTCATGAGGTTTGTGGAAGATCATGGTAAAATTTTGTTGTATGGAGTTCTTCAGGATTGTACACCAGTTTCATGATGGCATGCTTGCACTAGTTCTAGATGAAAGGAGTTGTTCTCACATTTTCCCAATCACCAATGGAGTGAAACAAGACTGTGCTTTCTCCAAAGCTTTTTATGATGACAATTTGCGTGATGTTGTCAGACACTTTTAATGAGGATGAAAAGAACATTAAGGTCACCTAACACACTAATGGTAAACTTTTTAACTTGAAAAGGCTACAAAGCATAAATGACAGAGAGAGAGAGAGAGAGACAGAGACAGAGACAGAGACAGAGACAGAGACACAGAGAGAGAGAGAGAGAGAGAGAGAGAGATGGTGCATGACTTTTGGATTACTGAGTAATCAATGTACTTTGTGAGACTGAGATGCAAGACCAATTCTCTTTTACTTATGCTACTTTTGCCTTGACTATCAACACCAAAAAAATAGATTTTCTACACCAGTCAGTACCACACTATCCATACATGGAACCATTGGTTACAACAAATGCAAAACTTTTGAATGCTGTGGATAATTTCATTTACCTTGGGAGCATATTTTCCATAGATGTCAACAAAAATGATGAAACTTATGTATGTGTTACCAAAATTACTTCAGCACTTGAAAGACTCTGAAAGAAAGTGTAGAAGAGAAGAGGTCTTATGCTGCATACCAAATTGAAAGTCTACAGAGAAACTGTTCTGACCTCATTTTTGTATGCCTGTGAAACTTGGATTGTCTATCTGTACCATACTAGAAAATTAACCACTGCAATTTGAATTGTCTTAGGAAGATTCTGAAGATTACCTCGCAAGGTGCCAAACACTAAGGTCATCTTCCAAACTGAAATGCCAAACATTCAAACTCTACTGCTGAAAGCTCATGACTATACTGGTGGTATAGTCATGTAACCTAATACCATGGAGAACTCACACAAAGTAAGGACTCACACAGAAGTTAGAAGTAGTACAAGGATGCTCAAGGTCTCTTCAAAGAACTTTAGTAGTAATTATGAGACATGAGAGACATTGGCAAAAGACTAACTAGCATGAGGGACCCGCATCAAAGAAGGTGCTGTTCTCCATGAACAAAGCAGAATCACAGCAGCACAAAGGAAACATGAGATGCACAAAACTAGAGACATGTCTATCTCAAATGTTAAATGGACTCTTTGCACCCAACCTTCGTAGAGTCTTAAAAACTCATATTGGACTGATCAGACACAATTGAACACACTGTACCTTAACCCCAACATTGCAATTTCATTGGTCCTCTTCAAGGAGGAAGTACAAATAACAACAGCAACAATTATATGTCAGGGTTTATGCTAGGTACTAAAGATAGAAAGACAAAAGTGAAATAGCCAAGGGGTGGCCAGGTGGCTCAGAGAGTAAGAGCAGCGGCTCCAGTGTCAGGATGACCTAGGAATCAAATCCAGCCTCAGATACTTAGCAACACATCCAGAAATAGCTGGCTGTGTAACCTTGAGCAAGTTACTTAACCTCGATTGCTTAAAAAAAAAGTGAAATAGCCCCTTTTCTAAAGGAGTTTATTCCACATACAAGACAAAAATGCTACCATCGCCAATCAAATCCTTTAGTCAGGGCAAATATTAAAGTGGTGTCATTCAGGCCATTTGTTCTTTGAGCCTCATTGCTAATTGGTAAGTTTTGTGAATCCATAATAAGAAAAAGAGGGATATTTTTTGTGAAATTTGGGGGATTTTAGCCCTGATGAAATTTTTTCAAAGTATGAGACAGACTGATTTCTCCATCCTTAAAATGAGCTGTGTGTTTTGGTTGTGTTTTTTGTTTGTTTGGTTTTTTTTGTAGCAATGTTTGTGATAGGTGAAAACATTTTTCAATAACTGTAGCAGTATCAGTTAAAGTTCCATATAAATTATTTTTTCACGGTTTTTCCCCCTCATCCGATTTGGGTTTTGTAAAACATTCTTCAATGGAAGGACACTTACAGAAAAAAAAATAGGTACATGCCATGAATTTCAGTGTAGGCCAAGAAACATTTTGACTTCATAATTTAGTATGCTGGATAAATAGAGCAGGGAACTGACACTGAGTTATTGTTCTCTATGAGTCAAATGTGTGCTGTTTTGCTGTCCATAAAAAAATACAAAAAGTGTCACTCTGACAGATTAAGTAGTTATACCATATGCTAGGATGTTGTTGGAAATATCTTAGACTAAGTAACTCACACAGCCATGCGGTTTGTAATATGCTGATACATAACTGATGTCAATAAAAATCCAGAGCTTCTCTTTAATACTAGTGAAATCCCCAATGGGATTATAAACATAGTGTAGCATCCTCTTAGTAAATAGAGATACAACAAGTTTGATGGCATTATGTCTAAAGGTCAAGCTTACCAGTCTTACTGATATCTTTAAGGCTCACAAGTCACATACAGACATTCAGTAAAGGGTATTTGCTTGCAATTATGTTTTGATTAGGTCCTGATGCTAATATGCCATCTGTGCAAGTAAAACTACAATCTCTCAACTGCCTGCTCCTTTATTTTTCTTTTTTGAACCTGGCATGTAGTTGCTTGCAATACTTTGTGAACTCTATTTACTAATAGAGAAATGAAATCCCCATCTTATCTAGAAATTATGACAGAGTTCTAAATGACCACTGAAATACAGAACTCTGGTGAAAGAAAAGGATGTCTGGATAATGCAGCAAGCATTATAATTCCTAGGAATTATATAACATATTCCACTTTCTATCATTAAGAATATCTTAAATGTTCAAATAGTATGACAAAGTTAAAAATTTTTTTCACTGCATAAAGCTTAGACAATTTGCAATTTTTCTTTTTACTGCATTTGGTTAGTGAATTTGATTTTAGACTTTCATAAAGATTCAAAAAACGCAAATAAAAATTTGGGACAGTTCTTTGTAACTTTTAAAATATATTTTTAATATATTTTGCTAAATATTTCCTAGTTTTTAATTTTTTATTTCACTTTTAAATTCATTCAGTTTTCAAACTTCAGAGTTTCAAATTCTCACAATCTCCCTTTCTCCCACTGCTTGAGAAGGCAAACAATATAACATCAACTATACATGCAAAATCATGGAAAACATTTCCATTTTAGCCATGTTTCAAAAGAAAATATAAAAACCCACAAAAACAAGAAAAACAAAGCGAAAAATGTGCTTCAGTTTGCACTCAGTGTTCATCAGTTCTCCCTCTAAAAGGGACTAACATATTTCTTCATGAGTAACTTTTTATTGTCTTGGATCATTGCCTTGATCAGACTAGATAAGCCTTTCACAGTTGAACACCCTTACGATATTGTTGTTACTGTATAGAATGTTTTCCTGCTTCTGCTCATTTTGCTTTTCCTCAGTTCATATGAAGTTCCCCAAGCATTTTTTTCTAAAATCATACTACTCATCATGTCGTATAGCACAATACCATTCCATAATATTCCACAATACAATTCCATAACAGTCATATATCATAACTTGTTGACATTCCCCAACTTAAAGGCATCTCTTCAATTTCCGATTCACTGTTACCACAAAAAAAAGAACTGCCACGAATATTTTAAATAAATCAGTTCTTTTCTCATTTTCTTTGGTCTTTTTGTAATATAGACCTAGTAGTGAGTTCAAAGGGTATGCAGTTTTATACACTTTTGGGCATAGTTACAAATTGTTCTCCAGAATGTTTGAATCAGTTCACAACTTCACCAACAATGAATCACTATCTATCACCTCCAGAATTTGTCATTTTTCCCCCTTTTTTGTCATGTTAATCTATTTGAAATATGTGAGGAGGTATCTCAGAGTTGTTGTAATTTGAATTTGTAATCAAGAGTTATTTAAACTATTTTTTTTCATATGACCATTGATAACTTTGATTTTTTCTACTAAAATTGTCCATTCATATCCTTTGATCATCTATCAATTAGGGAATGACTTATTTTTTTTTGTAAATTTGCTTCAGCTCCCTATATATTTGGAAAATGAGGTCTTTATCAGAACAACTTACTCTAATTTTTTTCCTTTTAGCTTACTGATTTCTTTCTAATTTTGGTTTCATCTTAGTCACTTTTGAAAAAGAACAATTTTCAATTTAAAAGCATTTCTTTTCTTCCTTTCTCACCTTTTCCCTATCCTCTACTACTTACAAAAATATGTGTCATATATACTCTAACCTATGAAATAATTAGATATGGGTATAGGGAAAATATGGATATATTTTTAATTCTTTTGAAAGTACAAATAGAGTTCTGATGCACTCTCCATATATAGTCATGTAGCAAACATGCTTGCTACGGTGACAAAATTAGTATCAGCTAATTTTCTTCAGCAACTGAAGGCAGAATAGGAGCTATCAGGCATGAATTACACCAAAAGAGTTTCAGGTTAAAACTAAGAAGACCATTGGCAGATGAGTCGATTTAAATCCTGAAAAATAAGAGAAGTTGCATTATCTCCCTAGTAGGAAGCATTCAAAAACAGACTTGAGAAGAGACAATGACTCAAGAAATAGGTGGCTTGGTCAATCCTTCTCTACAGCAAATCAAAGATCTTAAAAGAATATCTTAATCTTTGGAAGCACATGAATGAAAAGGAGGCTGGTATTATATATCAGCCAGGGGGAGATCTCATCAGCATAAAGCGAAAAGGGGAAGTAAAAAAATAACAGTCTCTTTACTTACCCGTTAGGAAAGAAAAAGAAAATGCTATTAACTAGTTTTAGGATGCATGCTGTGTTCAACTAAGGTTGTCTGATACATAGAGTTAAAAAAAATAAAAAATAAAGAACTTTGGAGGGAAAAGTAGTGGGCTCCAGGAAGGACAGATTATTCTAAGGGAGTGTGAAGTGATATTGACTCTAGATTCTTGATGCAAGAAAAGCATCATTATCAGTCTCATAATATAACACATTTCCTGTTGATAAGATTGTCCTGAGGTGCTATTATTTTTATTGCGTATTTTTCCATTCAATCAAAATTCCCCATTGAAAGCATCAGTTCCCTATTGTGTATGCCAGTTTTTAAAATGAGAAAAGGATGATAACTATGAAGACATGAAGATGTATCTTACATTTCCTTGTAACTGCTATAGTTCTTCTAAAGCACACTGCTTTACTTTGGAAGGGTGTAGACCTGAGGTTTCATCAGTATACTGAACTTTGGAATGGAAACTCTATTGGAAAAGATAGTCAGCATGTATATAATCTACAGTCTTGAGAGTTTCATGGAGCAAATAAAGGTTAGCCTATTTTCTAGGATCATATTTCTTAGGAAGTGTTCTTGTAGTTCTTAAATCCAATCCTAGACATCATTTCTTTATGCCACCTTCTTTTTTCTTGTACATAAAAGATACAAATTATTTGTTGATTTGGTTTTCAGACAATAATAAAGAATGACTTAATGTTTGTAATGGGAATGTAAATTTTAAAGATCTTCCCTGCCCCTACACTAAAGTGCACCTGGAGCCTGGGGTGGGAGGCGTATTTTTCAGTAGATACTTTTTGATTTTCCAGTGGGTCCAGAAGGTTGTTACATTCTCTGAGGCAGGAGAAGGCTATATAAACCCTGATTTGAGGCTTTTTTGGGGGGCTCACTTTGAGAAGTGTTCTGTGATTTGATCCGATGAGACTCTGGGAAGCCATTGTTGAGAGCCCCCCGGCTTTGAAAAACCCAGATGTTGATTTGGTATGGATGTAATGGTTGGACAGTTTGGAAATCTGTCTACTTGATCTGTTTCTCTGTGTTGATAGTTCTGTCTGTATACTCTGAAGTTCTGGGTGCTGACCTTTTTCCCCCTGAACTAGGTAAATGATACATATTTGACTGATTAAAGTAAGCTTGTTAACCCATTTTGAGTTGCTTTCCTTTATCAAAGCAGATCCAAGAACCTGTATTGGCAGCCACCCTGGGGATGCTTGGGGTGCTTGCTGCTACAATGTCCCAGATAAATCTGTTTGATTTCATTTATTTATTTTTTTAATGGGTCTGATCCATATTTAGATAACATTAGTTTGCTAATATGGTGACTAATCTATAAAAGACTGTAGGGAATGAATGCCTTCCAGGAGATTACCAGCATGGGCATTCTGGTTGGCCTACCAAGTGGTTGGGAAGAATTTTATTTTCTGATTGGCTATATAGATGGAACTGTCAATATCTTTTAAAATAATGCTCAGCAAAAACCATGGCTTTTGAAATATTTGTGTCTGAAAGAAGATATGAATCTTTCCCTTAGACCATATGGTAAGTGGAAAGAACCTTAGGGCCTTGTGATAATAATGGCATTTAAAGATTCCCCTGTATTGGCTTAGTTTTTCAAATTCATTGTGTCAAAACCCAGAGCTTGTTAATCCCACCTGTGGGATGGACTTGTTGACTTGAAAAGAGAGACACGAACTGGGAGGAGCTGGTGACATAGATTTGGAGAGACAAGAGAGAGGCGGAAGACCTTTTTTGGAAGCAGCACCTCTTGGAGAGAGAGAGGCTAAGAGAATTGCTGGTGGCCGCTTTGAATTGCCCTGGACTTTTGAGACATGCCCCCTGAGCTGCCAAGGACTGAGGAGACATGGCTGTTTTGCTGGTACTTTGTCTGTCTGTTTTGATGTTGTTTTGCCAGATTTGTCCATTGGTGAAAGACAGTCCTGTTGAAGAAGTCCTGGAACCTGGCTGTTCACTAAGAAGCCCTGAGACTGTCCTGCAGACAGAGAGTGAATACTGTCCACTGGTGAAGGACAGTGCTGTTGTTGCAGGGGTCTGGAGACTGTCCTGCAGACAGAATGAATACTTTCCACTGGTGAAGGACAGTGCTGTTGTTGCAGGGGTCTGGAGACTGTCCTGCAGACAGAGTGAATACTGTCCACTGGTGAAGGACAGTGCTGTTGTTGCAGGGGTCTGGGAACCTTTCTGTTGGTTCAGAAGCCCTGAAGAAGGATTTTCTGGTTGTATGTTTACAGAAATCCTGGGAGAGGGTTTTGCTAATGTTTTCAGGGGTTCTAGGACTGTTCTACAGACAGAGGATGAATTGATGAAGGGACTGGCAATGCATCTTGTGGCCTTGCTGAGCCTTGTCTCCCCAGGAACTAAGATTGCTGAGAACTTGCCTTGTCAAGATGAAGAAAAGACCTCCATTTGGGTATTAAGTGCTGAGCTTAAACTTGATGTAACTCTGGGGTAGATTCAATTGAGATCCAGGGGTGGGGAACTTTTGACCTTTTGGTGCTCTGTGATTGACAAATGAAGGTACTTTACTTATGTTTGGAAACTAATCTCCATTTGAGAAGAGGGACTTTGTGGTGAACTAAATGAAGGTATAGCCTAGGGGTGGAGAAGTATTTAGAACAGGGACTTTGTAATTGATTGAATGATTGGAAGGTCCTGGGGTGGGGTAGTACTTGGAGATTATTTAATCACCCTTAGTAAATGCTTTATTTTGAATGATGTCATGTTTTGACCTTCTCTGTTCTTGGTTTGTCACTGAATAAAATGGAGAGCACCTATGCTGGTATTCTGAACCTTGGGAAGTTGCCTTTCCTTGGCATTACATTACAGGCCTACACACATACACATACACACACACACGTGCACATGTGCACAGGCACACACACACACATACACACATTCATGCCACATGACCTCCCAGAAATGGACCGATGATTTTGGCCATTTCTCTTTTATTTCCATTCCTGGGACATGGAATGGAGTCTATCTCTTTTTTTTAAAAGCAATCGGGGGTAAGTAACTTGCTCACGGTTACACAGCCAGTTATTTCTGGATGTGGTGCTAAGTATCTGAGCCTAGATTTGACCCCCAGGTCATCCCGACACTGGAACCAGTGCTCTTACTCGCTGAGCCACCTGGCTGCCCCCAGGGAATCGAGTCTCTTATCCAGTCAGTAGCTTGAGCCAGGGCTAGGAAACCAGAACAGGTGTTACAGTCAGCTAAGCAGAACAAGAGTCCCAGCACTTCAGCTGAACAGAAGTTGGCTCCAGTGCTTGTTTGGATTTGGTGTCTCAGAACCTGGAGGAGGGAGGATAATGTCACAGGTCTGCCAATAAAAGAGTGGGGACACAGTAAACCATGTCATGTTTTGTATATTTTAAATCATTTTTACCTGTAAATACTATTATTTTAGACAGATTTTTGAACTAGTAGTTCATGTCAATTAGTTCTTTCAACTTTTGTGACTGTTCAGAAATGTACTTCTTGAGAATCTTAGTCATAGAGAGGGTAAATGAATTGGCAAAACACTATTTGTATTATCTAAAGCTATGGAACAATTTACTGATGACATCCATTTGTCTACACCTGCCAGCTCATGATTTCAATCATCTTCTTTTGAAAAATATGCTGGATGAAACTGTTGGTCCCAGACATGAATGATCACAAATGTGATTCTTATATTTCTTGGTTTTAAAATGTGTTTATTAATATATGTCATATATGCATATATTCATGTATATATGTATATATTTAGAGATAGAAAGGTGGAAGGAAGGAAGAAAGGAAGGAAGGAAGGAAGGAAGGAAGGAAGGAAGGAAGGAAGGAAGGAAGGAAGGAAGGAAGGAAGGAAGGAAGGAAGGAAAGAAGGAAGGAAGAAGGAAGAAAGGAAGGAGGTTGGAGGGAGGGAGGAAGGACGGAAGAAAGAAAGAATTATCAGAAGTTTTGACAGAAATAGGATATTCAATAGTGCTCTTGCTGTTCTTAAACTATGGAAGACGTCTTGTGCCTTGGAAGAAGCTTTAAATAGAAGTTTATCAAACAACAGTTTTTACTATGGACATTTGCATAATCAACTTGAAGCTATGAAAACTAATTTTATGGTCTCAATCAAGGAGGCTCACTTAAAAAAAAAAGTGACCCTTCCTTAAGCACCTGAAACCATAAGAGGCAAATTTTGCTTCTTGAGGTATCATTACTAGTGTTTTGCCAATATTATGAATATTGAATATATTTAGTATCTTGACATCTTACCATTCCTTTTTCAAAATTGATTCATTCATTCTTCTTAGCTCTTCAAAACAACAACACTTTATTTAATCAGATTCTTGCCAATCACTGCAATTCTCCTCAGAAAGATTAAAATTATGCATATATAAAAATAAATTTGTGGCTCAGTCATATAAGCTTATTTTTACTGTATTAAATTGTACTGGGGTGGCTATGTGGCACTATGAATAGAGCACAGACCCTGGAGTCAGGCTGCCCTAAGTTCAAATCTGACCTCAGACACTTAACATTAACTAGCTGTGTGACTTTGGGTAAGTCACTTAACCCCAATTGCCCTACCTTCTCCCCTCCAATAATAAAAAAAAAAATGTACTTTGAGTATAAATCCAAAATGTTCACAAAAATGCCCACTGATTATAGTTCTGTACTAACAAAAGGTAAACAAAATCTCGTTTTTTCTTTTTTTATGGGTTTGGGGTAAGGTAGATTTCAATGTGACATTTATCATTCTTGGTTTAATTTTTTGATATAGACTCTCTTTGGGCAACTTAAGTTTATTCTTATGCGAAATATTTGTATTTCTATATTAAATACATCTGCATGTATACCAGATCTCAAACAAGATTTATTTGGGAATCCTCCTTGGCATAGTTCCAACATAACACTATTAACTCTTGTATTTGTTCATGAGTCATGATATTCTTTAACCTTGAATTTCAATTGGAATCTCTGTGTTGTAGGCACCTACTGACAAGTCATCAGATTATTCTGCTTTACCTAATGAAAATGTGCATTCAGCGTCCCCAGTGAGTACCATTCCTCAACACAGCTGAACTTCAGGAACACTTAGTAAGCAGACTTGGGAAGGAGGGTCATCTTGTGCAGCTGTTTATTTGTAAATTAACATGCTGAATTTCATTTAACACGGTTTTAAGAGCCTACTTTGGATCTAGGCTCATTGATCATTAAGCCTGAACTACATAAATTACTATGAAACCTGTCCTAACTGTAGTCTTTCTTTGGGTTAACCATCCGAGCCTCTACATCTACCGAGATTAATCATAATGAGGACATTTAGGGTCATCAACACCTTTAAATAATACATCTGTTACTCCTAAAATTGACTTTACTCTAAGTTAATGGCTATTTATTATCATAACTGAAATAAATTAGTTTTCTTTATCCACTTGTGCCCCCAAAAATGAAAAGTTAACATGAGTAAGATGAATGAGATTTCTGATTTGCCCACTTTGTTGAGAGAAAAACATATATATCATCATAATTAATGTGTCCATTGCTAATTAAAAACAATATTCCTGATTATCATTTCTGATGTAAATTTGCATCTGGGAGAATCTGGAGGTGAAATGAGTAGGTTTTTAAAACCAATATTTAATTATCAGCTTGTTACATTTTCCCCCTCCCCTTCAGTTTTCTATGTGAATTCAAGTATTAGGGAAGGGGAAGATTTAATTTAATATCTAATCTGGCACTTACTTCTCTTCTTCCTCCTCCTCCTCCTCCTCCTCCTCCTCCTCCTTTTCCTCTTCTTCCTGCTACTACTACTACATTTTCTTCCTTATAGCAGTGTTTCAGATATTATTATGTGAATAAACACTTCAGGCAAGATTTTTGAAAACTTTTTCTTTATTTTAGAGGTTATTCTTCATGAATCTTGATATTGGGATTCTGAAATGTTTTTGTTTTGTTTTGTTTTGTTTTTGCATCATTTAGGTCTCTGTTTACATTTTCATGTTGAGAGAGATACCATTAAGAAAGAATTGACTTATGCCCTTTGTGGTGGGGGGGGTGTTTCTTATGGGGGTAGGGTAGGGGAAAGGATTGAAGTCTGTGAATTTCTACAGCTAGTGGAAGTCAGCAGCACCAGAGGGGAGCATAAAAACACCTAGTTCCTATGCCAAGCTGAAGACCAAGGTGGGGGGGAGAGAAAGAGGGAAAATGAGAGGGGACAGGGATGGGTCACAGAAAGACATCATAGTATGTTGACAAGAGCATTGGATTTGGAGATAGAAAACCTCTTTCAAGTCCCTACTTTGAGAATTAGTTCCTGTGTTGTTTTGGGCAAGTAACTTAACCTCTTTGGCTGTCATTTTCTTCATATATGAAATGATGGCATTGAATTAGATAGTCTATAAGCTCCCTTCCAGCTCTTCATTTTTGATCCTTGATTCTGTGACACTGTAGCAGAAGAGAATGAGGGATGGATTAGTTATTTATATAGAAGGCCAAAGTTCTATCTCTGAGTTATGCTATTAAGTAGCATATTAGCTTTTAGAACCTATAAGTTCTTTAAGTTTCGGTTTCTTTATCTGTAGAATGAGAGGAACTGGATTAGATCAATTTGACTCAACAAACATTTATGTTTATCCACTTTGTACCAGGTATAGTGCTAGTGCTGGAGATACAAAGATAAAATCTAAACAGTTCCTTTAACAAGAGAGCCAGATCTTCTGAAAGCAGGAAGAAAAGGTATATAGAGTCAGATATAAACAAAATACATTGAGTGCATAAAAGAAGTAAGTTGGAAGTGTATTAACAATTGGGGAAATCAAGAATGACTTTATTTTAACAGAAGATAGTGATTTTCTGAGGCAGAGGTGAAAAAAGGGTCAAAGAATGAGAGACAGACTGCAAAATAAGTCAGGAAGGCAGGAGATAGAATATTGTATGAGGTGATTCCTATTTGTAATGGAGAAGGCTATTCCAGAAAGATCAATGAGGTGGCAATATCCATACCAAGCTACTTTCACTTGGGCATTTGTCTCCATCTCTTTCCCATTAGAACCTTAGACCCTCAGCCAGCAATCATTTTTGAGTTTCAAAAGGCCAGTTTGGGCCTTATCTTGACTGGATCCATGCCTCTACCCCACTTATAAGCCATTTTTAGGCCATGCTAAACATCCCTTTCCTACATAACAATTTCATGTCTTTCTCCATTAAAATGTATTATCTTTGAAGGTAAAACTATCTTTCTTGCTTTTATTTGAATACCCAGAGTTTAACATGAGCCTAGAAGAGACTTTTAATCAATTTAAACTCTCTTGCTTATATTTGCATGAACAGAATTTAACAGAATATCTAGAAAAGACTAAGCTGTTCTTTGTATCTATGTTTCTGTTTCTTCAGTTTCCACCTTACCTCTCCAAAAGAATGTTTCTTTGGAAATGGAGAAACATCAGAAATCTTTGTAATAACATCAGAGTAAATCAAGGTCATGCATTATTACACCTATTACTAGAAATAGTAATATATTAGTAATAAGATAAGAAAAAATTATGAGGTTAGGAATCAGGTAAACAAATGGGCAAACAAATGCAAGCCTAAAGAAAAAAAGGCAAGTTTTTCTTCAGTTTTTTCTTTTTTGTTTATTTGTTTTTAGTTTTCAACATTTATTTTCACAAGATTTTGAGTTATAAATGTTTCCCTCTCTCTCCCCAAGACAGCACACAATCTGCTATAGGCATACATGTATAAACATATTAAACATATTTCCACATTAGTCTTGTTGTGAAAGAAGAATCAGATCAAAAGTAAAAACCAACAGGAAAGACAAGATAAAATAGTATGCTTTAATCTGTATTCAGATTCCATAGTTCTTTTCCTGGATGTGGATGGCATTTTCTTTATTTTTAATTTTTAATAAAAACTTTATATATTTATTTACTTTTAGTTTACAATATTCAGTTCCAAAATCCCTTGAGTTCCAAATTTTCTCCCCCTCCCTTTCACCCACCTTCCCCCTGCCATGGTGGCATACAATTCAATATAGGTTCTGAAGATAACTTCACATAAAATGTTAGCTAAGTTGTAAAGAAGAATTATAATCAGTGGAATGAAGAATGAGAAAGAAGGAACAAAACAAAGCATGAGAGAGAGAGAGAGAGAGAGAGAGAGAGAGAGAGAGAGAGAGAGAGCACACAAGTAGTTTGCTTCAATCTGCATTCAGAATCTGCAATCATTTCTCTAGATGTGGACAGCCCCTTCCATCATGAATCTTCTGGAGTTGTCTTACAGCGTTGCATTGCTGAGAGGAGCCTAGTCGATCAAAGTCAGTCATCACAGTTACAATGGTTCTGTATTTCTATACAAGGTTCTCCTGGTTCTGCTCTCCTCACTCAGCATCAGTTTATATAAGTCTCTTCAAGTTATTATGAAGTCCTTCTATGCATTTCTTATATGAAAATGGTATTCTATTACTGTCATGTACCACAACTTGTTTATCCATTGACCAATTGATGGGCATCCCTTTGATTTCCATTTCTTTGTCATCACACATTAAAAAAGCTGCTGTAAATATTTTTATACATGCAGGGGTACTTTTCACTCTAGGATACAACTTTAGATGTGGTATTGATGCATCAAGGGATATGCACATTTTAACAGCCAATTGGGCATAGTTATAAAATGCTTTTCTGAACGGTTGGATCAGTTCACAACTCCACCAACTACGCATTAGTTTTCCAATTTTCCCACATCCTCTCCAGCATTTATCATTTTATTGTTTTGTCACCTTAGTCAATCTGAACAGTGAAATGTGGTACCTTAGAGATGTTTTAATTTGCATTTCTCTAATCCATTGTGATTTAGAGCATTTTTTATATACTTAAAATATTTTTAATTTCTTCCTCTGAAAACTACCTGTTCATATCCTTTGACTATTTATAAATTGGGGGATAATTGTATTCTTATAAATTTGACTCATTTTTTTCTGGATATTTTAGAAATGAGACCTTTATCAGAGACACTGATTGTAAAAGGTTTTTCCAATTTTTCACTTCCCTCCTAATCTTGGTTATGTTGGCTTTATTTGAACAAAAACTTTTCAATTTAATGTAATTTTTGTAATTAATGTAAATTTTCCAGTTTTCCCAGCAGTTTTTGTCAAATAGTGAGTTCTTATCCCAGAAGTTGAAGTCTTTGGGTTTATCAAAGAGCAGATGACTATAATCATTGACTACTATATCTTGTGTACTTAATCTGGTCCTCTGTCAGAACCAAGTAGTTTCGATGACTGCTGCTTTATAATACAGTATAAAATCTGGTATGGGTAGGCCACCATCCCTAGCATTTCTTTTCATTAATTCACTTGATATGTTGGAATTTTTGTTATTCTAGATGAATTTTATTATTATTTTTCAAGCTCTATGAAATGTTTTTATGGTAGATGGATTGGCACAGCACAAATAGGTAAATTCATTTGGGTAAAATTGTCATTTTTGTTTTATTACCTCAACCTAGCCATGAGGAACTAATGTTTTTCCACTTACTTAGATCTGACTTTATTTGTGTGAAAAATGTTTGATAATTGTGTTCATATAGTTCCTGGGTTGGTTTTGGTGGGTAGACTCCCAAATATTTTACAACATCTACAATAACTTTAAATGAAACTTCTCTATTACTTGCTGTTGGTCTTTGTTAGAAATATATAGGAATGTCGAGGATTTATGTGCATTTATGCTATATCCTGTAACTTTCCTAAATTTATTTATTATCTCAAGCAGTTTTCTACTTCTTTCACTAGGATTCTCTAAGTATATCATCATATCTTCTGCAAAGAGTGATAGCTTAGTTTATTCTCTTTTTCTTGGTTTTTGGGGGGAGGGAAATTGGGGTTAAGTGACTTACCCAAGGTCACACAGCTAGTTTGTATGTATGTGTTTGTGTGTGTGTGTTAAGTGTCTGAGGCAAAATTTGAACTCAGGTCCTCCTGACTCAGGGCCGGTGCTCTATTCACTCTGACAACTAGCTGCCCCACTTAGTTTCTTCTTTACCTAATCTAATTCTTTCAATTGATTTTTCTCCTCTTGCTGCTGCAGCTAATATTACTAGTACAAAACTGAATAATAGGGGTGATAGTAGACATCCTTGTTTCACCCCCAAACTTATTGGAAATGCTTCTAGCATACCCCCATTACATATAATACTTGCTGATGGTTTTAAACAGATGCTATTTATTATTTTATTATTTTAAAGAAGACTCCATTTATTCTCATGCTTTCTAATGTTTTTAATAGGAATGGGTGTTGTTTTTTTTTTTTTTTTTGTCAAAAGCCTTTCCTACATCTATTGAAATAACCATATGGTTTCTGCTAGTTTTGCTGCTGATATAATCGATTATACTGAAAGTTTTCATAATATTTCCTAATATTGCTTTCCTGGAATAAATTGTACCTTATCAAGTGTATTACTCTTGTGATAAATTGCTGTAATCTTTTTGCTAATATTTTATTTGAAATTTTTGCATCTAAATTCACGAGGAAAATTTGCCTATAATGTTCTTTCTCTGTTTTGGGTCTTCAAGATTTAGGTATCAGTACCATATTTGTGTCATAAAAAGAATTTGGCAGGAATCCTTCTCCAATTTTCCCAAACAGTCTAAAAAGCATTGGAATCAATTATTCTTTAAATATTTTATATATTCACTTTTAAATACATCTGGCCCTGGAGAATTTTCCTAGAAAGTGTGTTGATAACTTGTTCAATTTCATTTTTCTGAGGTGGGATTATTTAAATATTTTACTTCCTCTTCAGTTAATCTGGGCAATTTATATTTTTTGTAAATATTTATCCATTTCATCATTATTGCCAAATTTATGGGCAAACAATTGGGTAAAATAGTTCCTAATTACTCTTTTAATTTCTCCTTGTTGGAGGTAGATTCACCCTTTCCATTTGTGATACAAGTAATTTGATTGTCTTCTTTCTTTTTTTAATGAATTTGACTAAAGGTTTATCAAATTTATTGTTCTTTTCATAAAATCAGTTTTTAGTTTTACTTATTTGTTCAATAGTTTTTTAAATTTCAATCTTATTAATCTCTCCTGTGATTTGTGGTATTTCTAATGCAGTATCTATTTGTTGATTTTCAATTTGTACTTTTTCTAGCTTTTGCAGTTTCATGCCCAATTTATTGATCTCCTTTTTCTCTATTTTATTCATGTAAGCATTCAGAGATATAAAACTTCCCCTAAGAACTGATTTTCCTGCATCCCACAAGTTTGGTATATTGTCTCATTCTTGTGGTTCTCTTGAATGAGTTTATTAATTGTTTATATGATTTGTTGTTTTAGAATCTCATTCTTTAGAATTAGATTATTTAATTTCCAGTTAGTTTTTGGTCTATCTTTCTGTGTCCCTTTATTACATGTAATTTTTATTGCATCATGATCTTAAAAGGTTGCATTTAATATTTCTAGTTTTCCACGGTGGATTATGAAGTTTTGATGCCCTAGTATGTGATTATTTTTTTAATGTACCATGTACCACTGAGAAAAAAAGTATATTACTTTTTATCTTATTTTAGTTTTCTCCAGAGGTCTATCATATTTACCATCTCTAAAATGCTATTCACCTCCCTAACTTCTTTCTTGTTTATTTTGAGGTAAGATTTATCAAGTTCAGAGAGGGTGACGTTGAGGTCTCCCACTAGCATAGTTTTGCTATTTATTTCCTCCTCTAACTCCCTTACCTTCTCCTCTAGGAATTTGGATGCTCTGCTGCTTAGTGCACATACATTTAATAATGATATTTCTTCCTTGTTAATGGTGCCTTTTAGCAGGATATAGTTTCCTTTCTTATCTCTTTTTTTATGGTGCCAATTTTAAATAGATTTTATTCTCCAAGACAATTGCATTTCCACTTGTTTACAATACTGATAAAGTGCGAAGTTGTTCACTTCTCTCCCTCTGCACACATTCAAGTATTCAGAATGCCCAGATTTACACAGTAGCTTAAATGTTACTTTTAAACTGCTACTACCTTGGCTACAAATTTGAGTCCTTCAATTTTTGGAAAGCTGTGTGGAATGCTCTTTCTTCTGGTGTGTTTAGTCGACCTATTCAATGGTGGGTCCAGAAGAAGCACCTTCATATGGGGCTGCTCCACCCCCTGGGAACCCACCAGGCATGCTTTCTGCACTCTGGTACAGCTTAGTAATGATGGACTTGCAGAACTTCTCCAATGCTTTCTGCTGATGCTCAAAATTTTACTTCTCAGCAGTTTGGTTCTTATCCAGCTAGTTGATTATTTCATTACATTTGTCAAGGATCTTCTGTTTGCCTTCATCACCAATTTTGCCTTGCAGTTTTTCATCCTCTATGGTTGCTTTCATGTTGAAAGCATAAGATTCAAGAGAATTCTTGGAAGACACCTTGTCTCTCTGCTTTTCATCCTCAGCCTTGTATTCCTCAGCCTCCTGGACCATACCCTCAATGTCTTCTTTGCTCAGACATCCTTTATCATTGGTGATGGTGATCTTGTTCTCCTTGCCTGTGCTCCTATCCACAGCAGAGACACTGAGAATGCCATTTGCATCAATGTCAAATGTTACTTCAATCTGAGGAGCACCCCTGGGTGCTGGAGGAATTCCTGTGAGCTCAAATTTGCCAAGCAGATTGTTATCCTTTGTCATTGCTCTCTCCCCTTCATAAATGTGAATAAGCACACCAGGCTGGTTGTCTGAATAGGTGGTAAAGGTCTGTGTCTGCTTGGTGGGGATGGTGGTATTGTGTTTGATCAGAATGTTCATAACTTCACCAGCAGTTTCAATTCCAAGGGAAAGAGGAGTGGCATCCAACAACAGCAAGTTCTGCACATTTTCAGATTTATCTCCAGGCAAACTGGCAGGCTGGACAGCTGCAGCATAATCAACAGCCTCATCAGGATTGATACACTTGTTGAGCTCCTTGCCATTGAAGAAGTCTTGCAGAAGCTTCTGCATTTTGAGGATTCGAGTGGAACCACCCACCAGGATAATTTCATGAATCTGAGACTTATCAAGCTTGGCATTTTTTAAGGCCTTCTCCACAGGGTCCAGGGTGCCATGGAAGAGATCAGCATTCAGCTTTTCGAAACGGGCTTGGGTGACTGATGTATAGAAGTTGATACCTTCATAGAGGGGATCAATCTCAGTACTGGCCTGGGTACTGGAAGAGAGAGTATGCTTTGCACATTCACAAGCAGTGTGGAGACAGCAAACAGCCTTCTTATTCTCACTGGTGTCCTTCTTGTGCTTTTGCTTGAAATCAGCAATAAAATGGTTGACCATTCAGTTGTCAAAGTCCTCCCCACCCAAGTGGATGTCCTCATCTGTGGACTTGACCTCAAAGATGCCATCTTCAATGGTAAGAATGGAGACATCAAAAGTACCACCTCCAAGGTCAAAGATCAACACATTTCTCTTGGCACCAACCTTTTTGTCCAAGCCATAAGCAATAGCAGCAGAAATTGGCTCATTGATGATTTGAAGCACATTGAGAACAGCTATGGTTCCAGCATCTTTGGTGGACTGACATTGGGAATCGTTGAAATAGGAAGGTACTGTGACCACAGTATTGTGACAGTTTTCCCAAGGTAAGCTTCAGAAATTTCTTTCATCTTGGTCAAGACAATAGAAGATACTTCCTCTGGATAGAAACTTTTGGTCTCACCTTTGTACTCCACTTGGACCTTAGGCCTGCCTGCATCGTTCACCACAGAAAAAGGCTGATGTTTCATGGCTGATTGCACAACTGTATCATCAAATCTGCGACCAATCAGACATTTGGCATTAAAAACTGTATTGGTGGGGTTCATTGCAATTTGATTCTTTGCAGCATCACCTATTGAACATTCTGTGTTAGTGAAGGTGATGTAGCTTTGGGTGGTCCTGTTTCCTTGGTCATTAGCAATGATCTCCACTTTCCCATGTTGTAAGACTCTCACATAGGAGTAAGTGGTGCTGGGGGTGGAGTCAAGATGGCAGAGTGGAAGCAGGACCTCTGCTGGGCTCCAGCTTCCACCTTCCCCAATCCATGTGGAAGGGGACTCTAAACAGACTTTGGAGCAGCAGAACCCACAGAATGACACAGAGGGGCTAACCTCCCACTGAGGACAGCCTGGCAGGCCGGCAGGAATAGGCTAGCTCAGTGCTCTGGGAGCTGAGCCCAGGCCCAAGCCAAGGATTTAGCCCCAGGGTGCGCCTGACCAGCCGCTGGCCAGAGGGACTCCAGATCAGCAGCAGCTGTGGCCATTTCCAGATTTATCAACATATACATGCGAAGGACAAAGTGAGAGGTCAGTGCAGTCTGGACTTTGGGATGCAGAAGTGAGAGTGCATGGCTTTTGCCCCCAGGGTGAGAAGCCACTGACATGCTGGCACAGCCAGCCAGTGCCAAGTGAGCTCTTCCAAGAATGCTTTTTGGGCTTGAGACCAGTTCATATTCCTTTTTGAGGTTTCAGATGTGGGTGTAAGGTCAATGTTGTTCTCTTCTGAATTGATTCTCCTTGATTACTATAATGGGATATAATAGACCTTGTTTTTCCTACTTGCTTTTTGCCCATGGTGATTGCCTATGTCCTGGCTTTTAACTTGGATCTTTGCTTCTGGGGTACAGATGGCTCTGTCCTGAGTTTCTTATGCAGGAAGTTAGGGGCCTCATTATTGCCTTTGTGTGCTTTGGCCTCTTAGTACCTAGACTGTGGTGAAGGCCAGGACTTTCTGACTTTCCCTAGGGTTAAACTGAAGCTCATGGCATGACGTGTGGGAGAGGGATGCTCTGGCCACTTTATTCTACCTCCATGTCTCTGGACTAGAGCTCAGGCAAACTCAGCCTCTGATAGCCGGGATGCATTGGTGTCTGCAGATTCCCCTGGTTGTATGAAGGCACTCCTGAGTTTCTGGTGTTAGCATTTTCTGGCTTCACTCCCCTGGGGCTCAAGATCTACCACTGGTTAGCTGAGATGTAGCTTGTTGGAATGCTTCCTGACCTGTACTTTAGCCTCAGTACAGCCTCAGACATGATCTTCCTCCATGACTCCCAAGCTTGCTTCTGGTTCCACTATTTCAGGAATTTATACTTGCAATAATCTCTGAATTTTCAGGTTCAGAAGGGCTTGGGAACATGTATGGTTTACTCTACCATCTTGGCTCCCAGAAGTTCAAGTAGGTGATTTTTCAAACATCTAGACTGTGGGCTGATAACCCCAGGAGTAGCTGCTGCTGCTGCTGCAGACCCTTTGCTTGTCTCTTACATAGCTCTGGCTATCTCCTATCCCATAGTGAGGGGTCTGGGAACTGCCCCTGCAGTGAGTGAATCAGTTTGCCTGGGTTTCCTCCATCTCAGCTATGGTCAGGTCTGTGCTGAAGCAACCTGCAGGCTTCACGCAGGGCTTGGCGTCCCCCCTGCCTGGCACAACAAATCTTGCCCTCCACACTTTCCTTTGCTGGAAATCTGGCATGCTCCAGCTCCCAACTGACTCTGCTACTGTAAAATCATTCGGATTCACTTTTTACAGGTTACTGAAGGAATTCACAGGGTAGTTCAGGTGAGTTCCTGATTTTACTACACCATCTTGGCTCCATTTCCTTGGAAAGCATTTTATTTGGGAAATTATGGGGAACTTGAGGCCTCAAGGCCACACATAGCCCTCTAGCTTCCTCAAGTATGGCCTTTTGACTGAATTCAAACTTAATAGAACAAATTTCTTTATTAAAAGTATTTGTTCTGTAAAACTTAGAGTCAGTCAAAAGGCTACAATCAATAACCTAGAAGACAATATGAGGCCTCAAGGCCCCAGGTTCCTCACTCCTGTTTTAGATTATAGCATTACTAAAAGCTAAGTCTATCCAAGTTGAACATTCCACAACGTTGCTATTCCTGTGGACAATACTCTCCTGTTTCTATTTATTTCACTCATGATCAGTTCATGTACGTTTTTCTGGATTTTTCTGAAACCCACCTGCTCATTCTTTATTATGGTATAAGAGTATTCCATTACATTCACATACCACATTTTCAGCCATCCCCTAATAAGTGAGCAGCCCCTCAATTTCCAATTCTTGACCACCACAAAAAGAGCATCTATGAATATTTTTGGACACATGGGTCCTTTTCCCCTTATTATGATCTCTTTGGGATACAGACCTAGTAGTGGAATTGCTAGAAAAAAGGGTATGCACAGTCATATAGACCTTTGGGCACAATTCCAAAATGCTTCCCAGAATAGTTGGATCAATTCACAACTCCAGCAATAATGTATTAGAGCTCAGATTTTCATACATCACGTCCAACATTTATCATTTTACTATTTCATCATGTTAGCAACTCTGATAGATGCAATGTGTTACCTCAGAGTTGTTTCACTTTGCATTTCTCTAATTGTTATTTAGAGTATTTTTTCATATAGATAGCTTCAATTTCTTCATCTGAAACCTGGCTGTTCATATGCTTTTTACCATTTATCAGTTGGGGAATGGCTAGTATTTTTATGAATTTGACTCAGTTCTCTATACATTTTAGAAATTAAGCCTTTTTCAGAGGCACTGGTTGTAAAAATTATTTCCCAGTTTTCTGCTTCATTTCTAATCTTGGTTCATTGGCTTTGTTTAAAAACTTTTTAACTCAATGTAATGAAAATTATTCATTTTGCAATCCATAATGTTCTTCATCTTTTTGTTTGGTCATAAATTCTTCCTTCTCCATAGCTCTGAAAGGTAAACTATTCCTCACTTTACTAATTTTCTTATATTATAACCCTTTATGTTTAAATCCTGAACCCATTTTTATCTTATCTTTGCATATGGTGTAAGATGTTGGTCTATGCCTAGTTTCTGCCACAGCATTATCCAGTTTTCCAAGCAGTTTTTTTTTCAAATTTCAGAAGCTGGAATTTTAGGTTATATCAAACAATACATTACTATAGTCACTGACTACAGTCTCTTCTGTATGTGACCTATTCTTCTGATCCCTCACTCTATTTCTTAGCAAGTAGAAAGTGGTTTTGATGATTGCTGCTTTATAATATAATTTTAACTCTGGTATGGCTAGGCCACCTTCTTTTACATTTCTTTTTATTAATTCCCTGGATATTCTGTACCTTTTGTTCTTCCAGATGAATTTTGATACTATATTTTCTAGCTCCATAAAATAATTTTTTGCTAGTTTCATGGGTATGGTACTAAATAACTAAATTAATTTAGGTAGAATTGTCATTTCTATTATATTTGCTTGACCTACACATGGGCAAGTAACATTTTTCCAGTGATTTAGATATGACTTTTTTTGTGTGAGAAATATTTTGTAAATGTGTTCATATAGTTTCTTGGTTTGTCTTGACAGGTAGACTCCCAAATTTTTTATATTGTCTACAGTTATTTTTAGTAGAATTTCTATATCTCTTGCTGCTGAACTTTGTTAGTAATACACAAAAATGCCAATGATTCATGTGGGTTTATTTTATATACTGCAATTGTGTTAACTTTGTTAATAATTTCAAGTATTGTTTTAGTTGATTCTCTAAGTATAACATCATATCATCTGCAAAAAAGTGATAGTTTGTTTCCTGATTGCCTCTTCTAATTCCTTCAATTACTATTTCTTCTTTTATTGTTAAAACTAAGATTTCTAGTACAGTATTGAATAAAAGTAGTCATAATCAGCACCCTAATGTCACCCTGATCTTATTGGAAATGCTTCTAGTTTATCCATATTACATGTAATAATTCCTGGGGGTTTTAGATAAATGCTACTTATCATTTTATGTAAAGCTTCAGTGCTCTCTTGTGTTTTTAACAGGAATGCGTGTTATATTTTGTCAAAAGCATTTTTTTTAGCAAATTGAGGTAATCATATGATATGTTATAATTGTTATTGATATGGCCAATCATGCTGATCATTTTCCTAATACTGAACCAGTCCTATATTGCTGGCATATATATCATGTAGTCAAAGTGTATTATCCTCATTAAATTTTATTTGAAATATGTGCATCTATTTTCATTGGAGAAATTGGTCTAAAATTTTCTTCATCTGTTTCTTCTTGGTTTAGTCGTCAGCATTATGTTTGTACTATAAAAATAATTTCCTATGACTCCTTTTTAGCCAATTTTTTTTCATAGAGTTTATATAGTATTGGAATTTATTTTTCTTTAAATGTTTGGTAGAATTTGCTTGTAAATCCATCTGCGTGCCTTACTCAGCTTCTTTTTCTGAAAAGGGATTATTTAAGAATTTTATTTCCTCCTCTATTAATCTGGGAAATTTATATTTTTGAAAAAATTCATTCACTTCGCTGAGGTTGTCCGATTTATTGCCATGAAGTCTGGCAAAATAGTTCCTAATTAATGTTTTGATTTCCTTGTAATTGGTGATGAATTTACCCTTTTCATTTTTTTGATATTGGTAATTTGACTTTCTTCATTGTTTTTAATCAAATTAACCAAATGTTTATATAATTTATTGTTTTTATTCATAAAATTATTTCTTAGTTTTATTAGTTTGATGGTTTACTTAATTGCAATTTTATTAATCTCTCCTTTGAGTTTCAAAATTTCTAATTTGGTATTAAATTGGGGATTTTTAATTTGTCCTTTTTCTAGCTTTTTTTGTTGCATGTCAAATTCATTGTTCTCCTCTTTCTCTATTTTATTTATGTCAGCATTTCAAAAGACAACATTCCTTCTAAGAACTGCTTTTGCTGAATTCCATGAGTTTTGTCATATTTACTCATTATTTTCATTCTCTTAGATGAAGTCATTGATTGTTTCTATAATTTCTTGTTTGACACACTCCTTTAGAATTAGATTACACAGTTTCCAATTAACTTTTAGTCTATCTTTCCATGGACCTTTATTAAATGAAATTTTTATTGCATCATGACCTTAAACTGATGCATTTAATATTCTTCCCTTTCTACACTGGATTGTGAGATTTCTATGCCCTAGTACATTATCAGTTTCTTTTGTGTAGATGCCATTCACTGATGGAGAAAATGTATATTCCTTTCTATCTTCATTCATTTTTTAACTAGAGTTCAACCACATTTAACTTTTCTAAAATTCTGTTTCCCTCGATTTTTTTCCTTGCTTATTTTTAGGTTAGATTTATCAAGTACTTAGAGGGGGAGATTGAGATTCCCTGCTAGTATAGTTTTCTTTCTATTTTTCCTGTAACTTACTTAAGTTGGCCTCTAAGACTCAGGATGCAGTACCACTTGGTACATATGTGTTTTGTATTGATATATCTTCATTTTCTATAGTTCATTTCAGTAAGATGCAGTTTTGCTTTCCTATTTTTTTTAGATTTATTTTTTTTCTTTTGTTTTGTTTGAGATCAAGATTGCTACCCCTGTTTTGTTTTCATTTAACTTCAACTAAAGCATATTATATTCAGCTCTCCAGCTTTTCACCTTTATTCTGTGTGTAATTCTCTGCTCATATGTTTTTCTTATAAACAACATATTGTTGGATTCTGGTTTTAATCTACTCTGCTATCTGCTTCCATTTTACAGAAGAGTTTATCCCATTCCCATTCACAGTCTTTCTCTCCATGCTATTCTTCCTGCTGTTTATGCTTTTCTCACTCCTTTCTCCCTTTCCTACTTCACAAGTGCTTTGCTTCTGACTGCTGCCTCCCTCAACCTGCCCTCCTTTCAATTAGTATCTCTCCTTTTCTTTTCCCTTTCCCTTTCTACTTCTTCCCTTCATCGTAACAGAACTTTGCACCTCTTCCTGTGATGTAATTTACTCCTTTCTGCCTCTTCTTGTCTTCTTTTCCCATTACAATCTCTCTTTTCACCCCTTAATTTTTTATCATCACATTTAAGTCATCTTATACCCACACTCAGTGTATGTATACTCTTTGTAAATGCCATAATAAAGATACAGTTCTCAAGAGTTACATATGTCATCTTCTGCTGTAGGGATGTAAACAGTTTAAACTTTTTGAATAATACAGTTTTTTTTTTCCTTTCCTGTTTATCATTTTATGGTTCTCTTGGGTCTTGAATTTGAAGATCAAATTTTTTTTCACCTCTGGTTTTCTCTTCAGGATATTTGGGGAGTACGCTGTTTCATGGAATGTCCATCTTTTCTCCTGTAATATTATGCTCAATTTAGTGGGTAGTTGACTCTTGGTTGTAATCCAAAATCCTTTGCCTTATGCAATAGCACATTCCAGGCCCTCTAATCCTTTTATGAAGAAAGTTCTAAGTGCTGCATAATTATGACTATCTTTCCATAATATTTAAATTCTTCCCCCCCCCAGCTGCTTCAAGTTTATTCCTCTTGACCTACTATTTCTGGAATTTAGCCAAAATATTCATTAGCATTTTCATTTGGGGATCTCTTTTAGGAGGTCATCAGTGAACTTTTTCAATGATGCTTTTACCTTCTGTTCTAGGATATCAGGTCAATTTTCTTGATAATTTCTTTAATTTTTGAATTTCATTTATTTATTTTAGTTTTCAACATTCATTTCCATAAGATTTTGAGTTTCAAATTTTCTCCCCATCGCTTCCCTACCCCTCATCCCAAGAAGGGAAGGATATTGATTACCCCTTCTCCCAGTATTCCTTCTTTTCAATCTCCCTGATCCCCCACTTACCACTTCTCCCTTACTTTCTTGTAGGGCAAGATAGATTTCTATACCACATTGCCTATATGTCTTACTTACCAGTTGCATGCAAAAACAATTTTTTAACATTTGTTTTTAAAACTTTGTGTTCCAGATTTTGTCCTTTCGTCTCTCCTCACCCACCCCTATTAAGAAGACAAACAATTCGATATAGGTTATATATGTGTAGTTATGGAAAACATTTACATAATCATCATAATGTGAAAGACTAACCATATTTCCCACTATCCTATCGCACCCCCCCCCATTTGTGCTATTCTATCCTTTGATCCTGTTTGTTTTCAAAAGTGTTTGCTTCTTACTAACTCCTACCCCAATATGTTCTCCCTCCTCGAACCCCCTCTTATCGCTTTGCTTCCTACTTTCCTGTTGGGTAAGATAACCAATTGAGTGTGTATGCTTATTCCCTCCTTAAGCCAAATCCAAAGAGAATGAGATTGTCTCATTCCCTTTCACATCCCTAATCTTCCCCTCCCCCCCCCCCCCATTGCAACAGCTTTCTCTTGCCTCTTTTATGTGACGTGATTTACCCCATTCTACCTCTCCCTTTCTCCTCCCAATATATTCCTCTATCACTTTTAATTTTATTTTTAGAGAGCATCCCTTCATATTCAACTCACCTTGTGCCCTCTGTATGTATACACATACATAAACACATATGTATGTATATATACATATACGTACATATGTGTGTATTCTTTTCAACTATCCTAATACTGAAAAAAGTCTCATGAGTTGCAAATATTGAAAATAATTCCATGTAAGAATGTAAGCAGTTCAACTTTAATAATTTCCTTATTAGTTCTCTTTCCTGTTTACCTTTTCATATTTCTCTTGATTCTTGTATTTGAAAGTAAAATTTTCAGTTCCACTGCAGTCTTTTCATCAAGAATGCTTGAAAGTCATCTATTTCATTGAATATACACATTTTTCCCTGAAGTAATATACTCAGTTTTGATGTGCAGGGGATTCTTCGTTTTAATCCTAGCTCCTTTGACCTCCAGAATATAGTATTTCTAGTCTTATGATCCCTTAATGTGGAAGCTGCTAGACGTTGTGTTAATCTGATTGTGTTTCCACAATTGTGTTTCCATAAATTGTTTCTTCTAGTTGGAAATTGTGGAATTTGACTATAATATTCCTGGAGTTTTCTTTTTGGAATCTTTTTCAAGAGACATTTGGTGGATTCTTTCAATGTCTATTTAACCCTCTGATTCTAGAATTACAGGGCAGTTTTTCTTGATAATTTCTAGAAAGATGATATCTAGTCTCTTATTTTTATCGTGACTTTTAGGTAATCCAAAATTTTTAAAAATTATCTGTCCTGGATCTATTTTCCAGGTCAGTTTTTTTTTCAATGAAATATTTTACACTGGGGGGAAAGAGTCAAGATGGCTGAGTAGAAACAGGATTTCTGCTGGGGCAGTTTCCAGAATTATCAAGACATAGATGCTAAGAACAAAGTGAGAGGTCAGTGCAGTGGGGACTTTGGGATACAGTAGTTTGGGAGTGTGGTTGGCCTTTGCCACAATTGGAAAGAAGCTGCTGAGGTGCAGCAGCCATCCAGCTGCAGCCACATGTCAGCTTCAGGTCCTGGCCCACAGATTGTTGGGGGACCAAGAAAGCAGTCTGATGGGGTAATAACTCTTGTTTTAACATGCTTGGATCTGAATTGTAGTCTAGGGTGGAGGTCCTGGGGTGTGTGACCAGCTTGCCACAGGGTGTGGAGGCTTCAGAGAGGGCACCCAACTAATACCTTTAGTGTCTGAGACAATCCCAGCGCTTGGGATGAAGCTCCCCCGTCTGGTAGCAGAGTCCTACCATTGAACAAAGCCAAAAAGTCAAGTAATTGAGTGGCAATATGAGCAAACGAGGAAAGCAAAGCAAGCAGAGCAACCCAATTTTACATGCCTATTTAGGGGGGAAAAGTATCAAAGCATGGAACAGGAGAAATATAGCGAAGTCAGAACTCCTGAATCAAAAACTTCCAAGAAAAATACTAGCTGGTTAAAGTCCATAGAGGAGCTTTAAAAGGATTTTGAAACTCAAATAGGAGAAGTGGAGGAAAAATTTGGAAGAGAAATGAGAATGATGCAAGAAAATTATGAAGTGTGAGCCAACAACCTGACAGAAGAAAAGAACACCTTAAAAAATAGACTGACTCAAATGGCAAAAGAGGCTCAAAAAGGCAATGAGGAGAAAAATGCCTTAAAAAGCCAAATTTTCCAGATGGAAAAATAATCTCAAGAGCTCACTGAAGAGAATCATTCCTTCAGAATTAGATTGGAGCAAAAGGAATCTAGTGACTTTATGAGAAATCAAGATACTATTAAACTGATACAACAAATGAAAAAAATAGAGGCAACATGAAAGATCCCATTGAAAAAAATGCTGACCTGGAAAACAGATCTAGTAGAGATAATTTAAAAATTATTGGACTACCTGAAAGTCATGATCAAAAAAATAACCTAGAAATCATCCTTCAGGAAAATCTAAAGGAAAATTTCCCTGATGTATTAGAACTGGAGAGCAAAATAGAAGTTGAAATAATCCACCAATCACCTCCTAAAAAAAGATCCCAAAAAGAAAACTCTTAGGAATATTACAGACAGGTTCCAGAATTCTCAGATCAGCAACCAGGAAGAAACAATTTGAATATTGTGGAAACACAATTAGGATTATACAGGATATGGCAGCTTCTACACTGAGGGATTGAAGAGCTTGCAATATGATATTCCAGAGGTCAAAGGAGCTGGGATTAAAACCAAGAATCACATACCCAGCAAAAATGAGTATCACGTTTCAGGGGAAAATATGGTCATTCAGTGGAATAGAGGACTTTCAAGCATTTTTTATGAAAAACCAGAATTGAATAGAAAATGTGAAATTAGGATACAAGAAGCAAGAGAAGCATGAGAAGGTAAACCGGGAAAAGAAATCTGAAGGAACTTATCAAAGTTGAACTATTTAAATTCCTACAAGGAAAAAAGACAATTGTAATGATGAAACTTTTCTCATTATGAGGAGAGTTGAAGGGAATGGAAATGTGTGTGTGTGCATATTCACATACACACATATATATGTCTATATAGGGGGTATATAGGCATATGAATACATATGTGAATGTGTGTACAGGTATACATAGATAGAGGGCACAAGACCAATTTAATAGAAATGGATGATATTTAAAAGGTGATATTAAGAGGTGAGAGAGGAATATAATGAAAGGAAATGGGGAGAGACAGAATGGGGTAAACTATCTCATATAGAAGGGGCAAGTGAAAATGGTTACAATGGAGGGGAAGAACAGGAGGGAAAGAGGGAATGACTTAACCTTTTTATCATTGAATTTGGCTTAGGGAGGTAATAACATACACACTAAATTATGTATTTCACCCTACAGTAGAGTAGGGTGGAAGGGGATGAGAGTGGGGATGATGGAAGGGAGGACAGGCTGGTGGGGGGGGAGGGATGCTGGAAGCACCCACTTTTGAAAAGGGACAGGATCAATGTAGAGAATACAACAAATGGGATGTGGGATAGGAAGGAGGGAAATTTTGTCAGTCTTTTACAATATATCATCTATGGAAATACACAGGTACAACTTATACTGAATTGCTTATCTTCCCAGTAAGGCTGGATGATAACAGAGGAAGGGAATGGATCTTTCAAAGTTTTAAATTCAAATTTTTAGTTTGCAAAAGTTTTAAAAATTCAAAGTTTTAAAAACAAATGTTTATTATTTAATATTATTTTACATGTAACTGGTTAATAAGACATACAAGCACTGGGGCATAGAGATCCACTGTGCCCTACTGGAAAGTCAGAGGTGGGATGGGAGAAGATATGGGAGATAGCAGATTGTAGGAAGGGATATCCAATGGGATTGCTAATTTGGGGTGGTGGGTAGGGGAAAAATGCAGAGAAAATATGTAACTCAAAATCTTATGGAAATTAATGATGTAAACTAGAAGTTAATAAAGCATTCAATAAAAAAGAAATATTTTACCTTGTTTTCTAATTTTTTCATTCTTTTAGACCTGTATTATTGTATCTTGATTTCTCATAAAGTCATTAGCTTCCATTTGCTCCATTCTAATTTTGAAGCAATTATTTTCTTCAGTAATCTTTTGGACTTTTTTTATATTTGGCCAATTGTGCTTTTTAAGCATTCTCCTCATATTTTTGGCCTCTTTTGCCATTTGGGTTAGTTTATTTTTGAAGGTATTCTTTTCTTCTTTTATTTTTTGGGTCTACCTTAAAGAAAAACATTGATTCATGTTTTCATGATTTTCTTGCATCACTCTAATTTTCTTCCCAATTTTAATCTACTTTTCTTACTTGATTTCCAAATTCTTCTTGAGTTCCTCTATGACCTGTGACCAATTCATATTTTTCTTGGAGGCTTTTGATCTCGGAGTTTTAACTTTGTTGTATTTTTCCTCTTCTCTGTCTAGATCTTATTTTGTCACCAAAGAATGATTCTGTAGTCTGATATCCTTTCCTATATTTGCTCATCTTGTCAAGTCAATTATTTGAATTTTGAGCTCTTTGCTGCAGTAGAACTCTTCTTTCAGATTGGATCCTGCTGTGTCCTAAATATCTGAGGTTTTGTGGAACTGTTGTCAGAGTTACTTTTAGGAACCTGCTTCAAAACTATGAGGAGCACTCTCTCTCCACAGTTGCCACACTCTGCCATGACAACATTCTTTCTCACCCAAGGTCCACTACCCAAGACTGCGAGCCATATACAAACAGGGCAAAGCAAGAGGATCCTACTTCAGCCACAGCAAAGACATTCCTGCAATTGCCCTATGATCAAGACCTGTGCCCTCTTTCTATGTATACCTTCTCCCCACCATCTGTGGGCTTGGAGCTCTGGAAGCAGCCACCTTGCTGCCACAGCTGACCCCATTACCACTGTTCCTGGAGCAGGTGCCAGGCTCTTCTGGTGCTCCATTGACTTGTCACCTAGCTGCCCCACTAAATTTTATTTTTAAAGAATTGCTTTCTTCAACCAATTTTTGTTTTCCTTTTCCAAAATGTTGACTCTCTCTTGCATATCTCACATTTCTTTTCCCAATTTTTATTCTACCTTTCTTATTTGACTTTTAAAATCCTTCTTGAGTTCTTCCAAAAAAGGCTTTTTGAGCCTGAGATCAATTCATATCCCTCTTTGAAGTTATGGATGTAAGTATATTAACAAGGTTTTCCTCTTGTAAGCTTTATTTTTATTTTCCCGATCACTATAGAAATTCTCAATGGGTAAGTGTATTTTTTGCTTTTTGCTTATCTTGTTTGCTTATTTCCTGGCTTTTACAATTCATCTCTTCTGCTGGAGCACAGAGGGCATTGTCCCAAGCTTCTTTTTCTGCAGGCCAAGGGCATGATAACTGGCTTTGTGTGTTGGGGCTTCAGGTGTTGTCAGCTGGGGGCTCTAGGTGTTCAGGAGCCTACCTGGTGGTATGCCTGGGGTGGTTTCAGACATATGCAGAAGTCATGTGGGTTTTTCTGCTTTGGAGGATGCCTGCTTGCCTGGGTCTGCTCTGAAGCATATGATTTTCTGCCTGCTAGAAAGTGTATGTCTGCCTGGGGTGGCACCAAAGCATGGGAAGTTCTGCCTGCTGGAGGTCTCCAGCCCATCTTGGGCTGCATCAGAGCAAGTGATTATTTTCAGAACTAGAATCTGCTGGTTACTCTGGATATGCTAAGGTATGTGGGGGTCCTAGTGTTGGTGTTTGCCTGCTCTATCATCCTGGGGCTCCAAATTTCCCACTTGATGCTGATTTGCTATGTTATTTTTTTGTCTTGGACTGCATTCTTCTTTCACCCAAGTGATATGAACCTTTTTTTGCAGATCCTACAAATTCCCCATCTTTCTTTTGGCTCTTCTGTTTCAGGATTTGTTCTGGGGTGCTATTTTTGTTATTATTTTTCTGGAGGTAAATATGGGAGCAAGATGGTGCTTTACTGATTTCTCTTCCATCTTGGCTTCGGAAAGCAAGTTTTTAAAAAGTCTGATTGTATAGAAGTACACCAAAAATTCCTGGAAGTATTAACAAAAGAGATGAGTGATACAGGAAAATTAGGAAAAGAGATGAGTGTGATGCAAGAAAATTATGAAACCACGGTTAACATCTTGGTAAAAGTGACACAAAAATATTGAAGAAAAAATACCTTAAAAAGCAAAATTGGTCTAATGGTAAAAAAAGGCACACAAATTCACTGAGTTAAAAAAAAACTTCTTGAAAAGTAGATTTGGTCAAATGCAAAAAAGAGGGAGAAAAGTTCATTGAGAAAGAAGAAGAATTTTAAAATTGGAATTGGTCAGTGGGAAACTAATGACTCTTTGAGACATCAAGAAACAATAAAACAAATTCAAAAGAATGGAATGAAGCAGAAGAAAATGTGAAATGTCTTGTACAGAAAAAAAACTGACCTGGAAAATAGATTGAAGAGGGATCATTTAAAAATTATTGAACTACCTGAAAGCCCTGATAAAAAATAAAATATAATAAACTTCATATTTCAAGAAATCATACAAGAAAACTGTCCTGACATATTAGATCGAGAGTGTAAAATAGAAAGTGAAGGAACCCATCAGTTTCTGAAATGAATCCCAAAATGAAAAGTCCCCAGAATATTATAGCTGAATTCCTTATATCCCATGTCAAGGAGAAAATATTGCAAGCAGACAGAAAGAAATAATTCAGATATTGTGGAGCAACAAGTCAGGATGATACAGATTTTAACATCTTCCATGTTAAAGGGGAAAAGAACTTAGAATATGATATTCTGGAATGCAAATAAATAGGATTACTAACAAAAGCATTTGACTCAGCAAAACTGAATAAAAACCTTCAGGGTCAAAAAGGCTTTCAAACATTCTTTATGAAAAATGAAGAGCTGAATAGAAAATCTGACATTCAGACATGATCAAGAGAAGCATAAAAAGTAAATAGCAAAGAATAATTATAAGAGCCTAAACATTAAAATGCAGACATTATTCTATGGGCAGATGATTCATGCAACTCCTAAGAACTTCATCATTATTAGAGCAATTAAAAGGAGTTTACATAGACAGAGACCATGGGTATGATTTCATTATGCTGGGATGCTCTAAAAAATGAATGTGTGAGAGATGCACTGTAAGAAGGGAGTAGGGCGAGGTAGAATGATGAAAATTTTCTCATATAGAAGAGGCAGATGAGGAAGGGCTTTTCAGTGGAGGGGGAAATGAGAAGGTCATTTTGTACAATGCCTGACCCTCACTCTCATCAATATTGGCTCAAAGAGAGAAGAATATGTGTGTGTGCATATACAAATGTTGTTTGTAAATAAATCTATCATGCACAATAAGGAAATAAAAAGAGAAGAGGATAAGACATATGGAAAGAGATTTTAAAAGGGAGGAAGCTAAATAGACTTTTGAGGAGTGATAGGAAAAAAAGAGAAGAATAAACAGAAAAAAATGGGAAATACACAATTAGTAACCATAACTATGAATGTGAATGGCATGAGCTCATTCATCAAACACAAAAATATAATAGAATGGATTAGAAACCAGAATCCAAGAGTATGCAGTTTATAAGAAACATGTTTCGAACAGAGTGACCTAAACAGCACTAAACTTTGAATGATGGGTAAGATTTTGATTGGCAGAATGGAGATAAAACAGGGAGGTGTAGAAAACAATACACAATCAGAGCAGATTGTAAAATGTTTCAGCTGAAGCAAAAACAAAAATTTGGGGTGATGATCATGAATAAGAAGACAGAAAAATAGACAATTTAAAAAAAAAGATAATCAGTGTCTAATATGACAAAAAAAAAGGACAATGAGAAATTTTAGAGAAGATGTAAGAAAATTGGAACATAATACATTGTTGGTAGAGTTGTGAACTGAACCAACCATTTGGAAAGTAATTTGGAACTACATCCAAAGGGTATAAAACTGTATATACCCTCTGATCCAGCAATAGCACTACTAGGTCATCCAAAAATATCATTAAAAGAAGGAAGGGTCCACATGTACAAAAATATTTACAGCAGTTCTTTTTGTGGTCACCAAGAATTGGAAATTGAAGGGATATACATGTCATGCCAATGCAATATTTACAGCACCCACATTCACGATAAAGACTGTGACTAAAATATGGCATGATATTCAACCATAAAATTTAATGGATTCTCCACGTAAAGGACAGAACTGAAACATTTATTTAGACACCAGAAAACCAAATCTCAAAACAAGTAAGCTGATTCTATCGCAGTTCCAAAGATATTCAGAAGCCATAATAATGCTTAGAACCACAGCATCCTTCAGCCTTCCCACAAACCAATACAAGAGCAATATTTACTCACAAACCTC
>NW_027185860.1:2420288-2489392 GCF_028583685.1 Petaurus breviceps papuanus
GGGGGCAGAGTTTACTTTCAAAGCAAGGGAGGTCTTCAAACTCCCCCCGCATCTTTAAGGGGCAGGGAAGATCTTCACATTCCCATTCCCATTACAGTCCATCAATTGGGGATTGAATGCACAAGTTGTGGTATATGAATGTAATGGAATGGTATTACTTATAAGAAATGATGGGCAGACAGATTTCAGGAAAAAAAAACGTCTGGAAAAACTCGCATGAGTCAATGCCAAGTGAAGTGAGCAGAACCAGGAGAATGCTGAACAAACTAACAGCAACATTGTATGTTGATCCACTATGATAGACAGCTCTTCTCAGCAATACAATTGTCTAAGAAAATTCCAAAAGATCCTTGTTAGAAAATGCTATCTACATCTAGAGAAAACTATGGAATTTGAATGCAGGTGAAAGCATTCTGCTCTCTCTTTTTTGTTGTTTTCCCTTTCTTGTCATTTTCCCCTTTTGTTTTGATTCCAATTTCACAACATGTTTACTATGAGAATATGTTTATTATGATTGCACGTGTATAGCCTATATCAGATTGTATGCCATCTTGGGAGGGGATTTAGAACTCAAGATCTTATAAAAGTGAATGTTAAAAGCTAAAAATAATTTTTAAAAGAGTAGTAGATGGCTGTGAGAGATATTTGTGGGGGGGCTGAATTTATATGACTTTGGTCATTGGTATTTTATGTGAAATGAAATAGGAGAAAGTAAAAACTAATGTCAAAGTTTCAAACTCAGAAAATTGAATGAATAGTGCTATTGCAAAATTTTGTTGAATTCAATTAGTAAGTGTTTTAAAAACAGTTTTCATTTATTGAAGAAAAAGTAGGGAAGTTTTAATAATTAAGGGACTTGAAAGAAATTGAATGACATTTAAATTAAAACATTTGTTATATACTTGTTGTTTTTCCTTTATTTTCAAAGAGGATCAATGACATCACCAGTGATATCCTGACTCACATGTCAATTGCATTTAAGTGAACCAGTGCTCCACAAAGGTGTCAGCCTCACACTCCCTTCCAGAGTTAAAGAAGTCCAGAAGACTGACAATGGCCCATGATGGAATGGATGACCTTGGCATCTTCGATGTTTGCCCAAGCTGTAAGTTCTCCAGAATGCCTGCTTTATGATCATTCTAACAAGTTGTTCTCATTCTCTCATTCTGTTTGGCAATGATGACACATACTTGGGTTTAATATATCCTGAGAATGTGGTATGGGAGGAAAGAATAGAAAGGTTGAATAGAAGTGATACAAAAGTATATACCAGGGGCAGCTAGGTAGTACAGTGAATAGAGCAACGGATCCTGGGGTCAGGAAGGTCTGAGTGCAAATTTGGCCTCAGACACTTGACATTTACTAACTGTGTGACACTGAGCAAGTCTCTTAACTCCAATTGCCTCATACACACACACAAATTTTTAAGTACATACCAAGAGTATAAAAAATGGTCCCATTCTGCAAAGAACTTTTATTCTATTTTGAGAGATGAAGTGTACATTGATGAAACAAAGAAAAAAAAGTGCTTAATTATTTTTACCAATAATTAGAAGGGTACCAAAAGGAGAGACACTGGAATGGAATAATTTAAGATGTATTTCCATTCAAGTGTGAATGATGGGTATGATTTTGTTTGGCAGAATGGAGGTCAAATAGGGAAGAATAGAAAATAATACATAATTAACATTTTACATAAATGGGATTTTTACTATATTATTTAAAATCAATAATTTATAATATATAAATATTCAATAAAGTCTGGACCTTATTTTGTAAACTGTTTCACAGTGAAGCAAATGAAGCTATTTGGAGACCTTGTAACTGCTGTTTTGGGCTGCAGGGAAAACTCAGCAATATAAAGCCTTTCATTAAAAGAGGCTTTAGTATAGATTAAGAGAGCTACATTACTCAATATGTTTGCATATAAGTATAATTGTATGTTAATACCTTTTAAGGAGCACATTGGTTATTTTTTTTAAACCAATTGGGGGTTAACTAACTTTCTCAAGTTTAGACGGCCAGTTATTTCTGGGTGTGGTGGTATCAGAGCCCGGATTTGATCCCAGGTCATCCCGACTCTGGGGCCAATGCTCTTACTCACTGAGCCACCTGGCCACCCCTAAACAATTGTGGTTAAGTAACTTGCTCAAGGTTACATGGCCAGTTATTTCTGGGTGTGGTGGTATCAGAGCCCGGATTCAATCCCAGGTCATACCGACTCTGGGGCCTCTGCGCTTACTCATTTTGTTACCTGGCTGCCCCCACATTTGTTATTTATATGATTTCTTAGTCAACTGGGAATGATTGTTTGTAAATATTTCTTCTCCTTTAATTTTATTTTTCCTTGGGAAAAAATAATCATCAGGGAAACCAATTTTTTGAAAAGGTAACATAGACAATGAAATAATAAAAATACAGCAAATTTCTCTGATACAGGCCACATTTATCAAATATAGAGAGAACTGAGTCAATGTTATAAAAATAAGAGTCACTCCCCAATTGATAAATAATATGAACAGGCAGATGTCAGAAGTAGAAATCAAATTTTTTTTATATTCATATGAATAAATGTTCCTAATCTATCTTGATTGGAGAAAAGATAATTAAAATAACTCTGTATTACCCTTACACCCCTCAGAAATGACCAATATAGTGTTGTAATTATAATCAACTCTAAAATACTTGCTGTTCTGATCAATACAATGATTTAAGACAATTTCAAAGAAATCATGATAAAAAAAAATGCTATCTACCTTCAAGGGGAAAAATGATTAATTCTGAGCACAAGAATTTTTCATAATTTTTCTTGCTTTCCTTATTTTTTGCTTTTTTTGCAATATAGATAATAATGTAAATATATTTTGCATAATTTTAGATATAATTGACATCATATTGCTTGTCTTCCCAGTGGGTAGAGTATGCAGTGGGAAGAAAGGAGAAAATTTGAAGTTCACAATTAAAAAAATAAAAGAATATTTAAAATATATAAATAACATATTTTTAAAGTAGTGGAATGGCATTGAATGGGGAAAAAATTGCAGTTCAAGAAGATTTACAAGCATTAACTTACCTATCGGTACTCTTGATCTTTGACCTAGCTATCCAGCTCATTCTTGTTTGCTTGGCCCCAAAGGCTAGAACAAATAACAACGAGAGCTAGTTGGAGAGGTAAAATTTCATTTTATATAAAGTGAACTTCTCAACAATTAAACTTATTCCAAAGTGAAAGGATTCCTTAGGAGCTCAAAGGTTTTGTACCATTGAAGGTCTGTGAGAAGATGGAAAAACACTTGTCAAGGATGTTTTAATGAGATTTCTCTTCAATTGTAGATTGTAATTAATGACTTCTCAAATGAGAGTTTATGACTCCAATTCCTGGCCAAGAAGAGAGGCAAGGCAATCAACTGCAATGCTAGTTTAGGGCACAAACTTGTTTGTTTTTAAAAACATTACCTAGGAGGATTGCAGAAGATTATGAGAACCTCAAAGAACAGTGAAAGGAAAAATAACCCACAGAGTCACATTGGACCAAAGATGTTTGTTAATGAAACTGAAAGAAATATAACAAACAGATATGAAATGGGATAAAAATGTTGTCATCTCAGAGTGCTGTCTTCTCATTGGCAACATAAACAGAATGACAACATTAGGATTCCCCCACAACTTTGCCTATGTGAAAGATTGGTAATGTCACAATAATAATTCCCATTTTATTGGGAGCTTTAAAGCTTACAAAGCACTATCTTCCTAACAACCCTGAGGAAGTTGGGCAAAGTGTCTAGACCTGACAAATTATATTTTAAAAGACATAGGTGCTGGAGGTAAAACAACTTTAAAAATGTTCATTGATGTCTACTCAATATAGATTAAAGAGGGAAATATTCTGAAACAACATAAGAAAACTAAAGGATGGTTATATTTTCCAACAACCAAAAAGATATAAATGAAATCATTGGCAAGTATGGACTCAAACTTGTTTTCTCATCTATAATCACATTTGAGAATAGAGCATGAGGAGAGAAGTTGCAGGTTTTTGTAGATGGTTTATTTCAGAAGACTACAATTTTCTTTTCACGTTGTGGACCGAAGGTTTCAGGGAATTTGTTTTCCTTTTTTTCATGCTTTTTTTTCTAACAAAGCAATTTATTTTCTAGGGCAACACATAGGTTTTAGAGCTCTCTCTTCAGACAAGGTATGATCTATATACAGCATGTGTCAAAAATACATGACAGATGTCTGTACAGGGAACTTTGTTCAATGATTTGCTGAGTATGACATCAGGTGAAGATGTATATGCATATACAGAGAGATGTATATTTATTTTTAGTTTCCACATTCCTTTCCACAAGATTTTGAGTTCCAAATTTTCTCACCATTTGTCCACTACCCACCCCCAAGATGGCAAGGATATTGCTTACTCATTCCCCTAGTCTGCCCTCTCATATATCTTCCCCCATCTGTCCCCTTGCCCCTTACTTTCTTGTAGGGCAAGATAAATATCTATACTCCATTTCCTGTTCACTTTAAATTTTTCAAAGAAACACACACACATACTTATCTTCACAATAATACTTAGCTAAGTATTACAGGTTCTATTATTCCATTTCATAAAAGAGAGAACTAGAATTCAAGGCAGGTTAGTCACAAACCCTGGGTGATAACAACCATATAGGCTGCCTCTGCCTGAAGACCAAATGCTTTACTTTTCATTCCTTTCCCAGTATTACTAAGAATCCTGAAAGAAGTATGGAGATAACTTGGCTATCTTCTATTGGGTCAAGGGCCCCTCCCATGATATTTCCTCAATTTTAGGACATTCCCTGTAATACAGTTGAACTTAACCACTTAACAGTTGGGTTAAATTTTTCAAAGGAATATTTACTTCAAATATTTAGCAAAATTAAACTTGCAAGCACCTCCCCTGTCCCCAACACTGTAGAGGGGAAGAAGCATAATCTTCAGCACCTCAGATTTTGAGAAGAAGAAAAGATTTACAATTTAGTTCAGATCTTACAAATCTCTCAATCCAAGTACAACCTTCCCAATACAAACACTGCATACACCCCTTAAGCTTGAGTCTTGGTAATCTGGTTTCTCAGATGTTCTTTGATGGGCTGGATGCAACATATGGTGTAGAATCTGCCTCTAAAGTTATCATGACTTTGTTCCTGGTCCACTGACGATTATACCCCCATAAAAGTAGAACTGAAAAGATAAAGAAGAGCATATCAAAACAAAACCCCAAGTCTGTTTTGGAAGATACAACATAAAAAGGAAAGGGAGGGGATGTATGCCTTCCCTTGACCTAGCCAGTTCATGGCTCCTGTGCTGAGTGAACATTTCCTTTACACTTTCTTCATGTTTGTGAAAAGAGGTAAAGTCCCAATCATGCAATTTTAAAAGTGCAGCCTGCTCTGGCTACAAAGTCAATGGAAAGACATTTTTGCCACCAAGGTAGGGGAGAATAGGATGGCTTCTTTTAGAAGCTAGGTGCATATATTAAGGAGACTGTATGGAGCCAAGCTCCACTACAACCACAAAGATCAATTGCAAGATTTCTACCCAGGTATTACTAAGTCTCCATCCATAATTCTAACCTCTACTCAACACAGGCATTTAGTAAGATTTCCAGGAGCAGAGCTGAACTTTAAAAGTCAAGAAATAGGCAAGAAATAAAAAAGAATTTGACCATAGAAAGCTACTATGGTGACAGGGAAGATCAAAACACAACTCAGAAAAGGACAACATTGTCAAAATGTCTACATGCAAATCCTCAAAGGGAATATGAATTGGTCTCAGGTCCCAAACATCTTCTTGGAAGAGCTAAAAATGAATTTTAAAAAGTCAAATAAGATAGAAGGAAAATTGGGAAAAGAAGTGAGAGGTATTCAAGAGCCAGTCAACAGCTTGGAAAAGAAGGGGGAAAATTTTAAGAAAACAATTCTATAAAATACAATTAGCCAGATGGGGGGAAAATCCACTGAAGGGGAAAAATAACTCTTTTAAAAAGGAGAATTGTAATTGAGAAGCAAAGGGGATCTGATGACTCTATGAGACATCAAGAATCAGTGAAACGAAGTCAAAAGAACAAACAGGCAGAAATAAATGTAAAATAAGTCATTGGAAAAACAAATAACCAAGAAAATGATCCAGTAAAGATAATTTAAGAATTCTTGGACTACTTGAAAGCCATGAATTGGCTTTGATGGGAAGCTATAAAAATATTAAGGGATTAAAAAAAGGATTATACTGGGAGAAGGGAAAGAGAGAGGCAGAATATGGGTGAATTGCATCTTATGAAGAGATGCAAAAGACCTATTACAGTAGAGGAGAAGAAGGGGAAGGGTGAGACTTGGTTGAACCTTACTCATATGGGATATGGCTTAAAAATGGAATGACTGGAGGCAGAGCAAATATGGCAGGGTAGAAGGACAAACGTGCAGTGAACTCCCACTCTAATCTCTTCCAATACATGTAAAAAAAGACTCTAAACAAATTTTGTATTTATTTCTTTATCTACCTATCTGTCTATCTATTTATTTACTTTGCCTTTTGGAGGGCAATTGGGGTTAAGCAACTTGCACAAGGCCACTAAGTGTTAAGTGTCTGAGGTAGGATTTGAACTCAGATCTTCCAGACTCCAGGGTCAGAGTTCTACTCACTGTGCAACCAAACCACCTCACTAAATGAATTTTAGAACTCTAGAACCCACAAAGTGACAAAAGGAAACAAATCTTCCACTGATATGGTAGGCCAACAGGAAGGGTCTAATGTACCAAGCTGAGAGCCAAGCACATTCCTGCATAAGCCATGCAGTTCTGGCCCCAGAGAGGCCCTGGCCAGCATCACCAAGGGCAGACCACAGCACCTGTGGCAGTTTCCAGACTTCTCAACCCATAAATGCCAAAAAGAAAGTAAAAGGTCAGTTGGGAACTCTGTTGAAACAGGGAGACAGAAGAGCCTAGTCCAGGCCCTGACTCTGAGGCAAGAGGTGGCAGAAGCATGGCAGTGGCTGGAGCTTCTGTCTTGTGGATGCTTCCAGAGCTCCTGGCATGCAGAATGTAGGGGAAGCAAGTGACCATTCAGAGGGTAATCACATTAGCTTTAACCTGCTTGGATCTGGAGCATGGTCTTGGGTGGTGTTCATAGGGTGTGTGGCCGGTGTGCCAGAGCTTGTGTGGGCTATAGAGAGGGTGCCCTCCTCATAGCTCTGGCAGCTGTGAAAACCACAGCAATTTGGGACAAAATTCTCTCCATTCTGGAAGTAGAGTTCTACTTGGCATAGTGCTCAAAAGTCAAGTAATTGACTGAAAAGACAAGCAAGCCCAGGAAACGTAATCAAACCATAGACTCCTTTTTTGGGGGACATAAAGGATCAAGTCATGGATCAGGAGGAAGATAATTAAATCAGAATTCCTGCATCAAAACTTCCAAGAAAAATATGAATGGCTTACAGGCCATGGAGGAGCTCAAGAAGGATTTTGAAAATCAAGTAGAAGAAGTTGAGGAATAAATAGGAAGGGAAATGAGAATGATGCAACAAAATCATGAAAAGTGAGTCAACAACCTGATATAGGAGACCCAAAAATACACTGAAGAAAACAACACCTTAAAAATAGACTAACTCATATGACAAAAGAGGCCCAAAATCTCAATGAGGAGAAGGATGACTTAAAAAGCCAAATTGACCAGATAGAAAAAGAGTTTCACAAACTAAGTGAAGAAAATAATTCCTTCAAAATTAAATTGGAGCAATTGGAAGCTAATGACATCATGAGAAATCAAGATACTATAAAACATATCCAAACAAATGGAAAAAAAATAGAAGGCAATATGAAATATCTCATTGGAAAATCCCTGACCCGAAAAATAGATCCACAGCTGGTAATTTAAAAAATTATTGGACAACCTGAAAGCCATGATCTAAAAAAGAGCCTAGACACCATCTTTCAAAAAATTATCAGACATAATTGCCTTAAAGTCTAGAACCATAAGGCAAAATAGAAATTGAAAAAATTCACCAATTGACTCTTGAAAAAGATCCCCAAAAGAAAACTCTTAGGAATATTATAGCCAAATTCCAGAGTTCCCAGGTGAAGGAGATAATACTACAAGCAGTCAGGAAGAAACAATTTGAGTATTGTGGAAACACAATCAGGATAACTCAAGACCAAATTACCATTAAGGGATCGACGGGCTTGGAATATGATATTCCAGAGGTCAAAGGAGCTAGGACTAAAACCAAGAATTACCTACCTAGCAAAACTGAGTTTAGTATTTCAGAGCAAAATATGGTCATTCAATGAAATAGAGGAATTTCGAACATTCTTGATGAAAAAAAACAGAGGTGAACAGAAAATTTGACTCTCAAATACAAGAAACAAGAGAAGCATGAGAAGGTAAACAGGGAAAAGAAATCATAACGAACTTATCAAAGTTGAACTATTTACATTCCTACATGGAAATACAATAATTTTAACTTAAGAAAAAAATTTCTCAGTATGAGAATAGTTGAAGGGAATAAAAATGTGTGGATAGATAGATAGATAGATAGATAGATAGATAGATAGATAGATAGATAGATAGATAGATATTTATTTATATGTATGCATACATATATTTGTGTATGGGAGGTTCATGTGTATATAAATATATATGTGAGTGTGGGCATATGCACATGCATGTATACATAGACAGAAGGCACAGGATGAGTTGACTATGGAGGGATGATATCTAAAAAATAAAATTAAGAGGTGAGAGAGAAATTTATTGGGAGAAGGAAAAAGAGAGAGATAGATTAAGAGAAATTATCTCATATAAAAGAGGCAAGAGAAAAAGAGTTACAATTGAGGGGAAGAGCAGAAAGGTGATAAGGAATGGGACAACATTACTCTCATTGAATTTGGCTTAAGAAGCGAATAACATACATACTCAATTGTATATCTTACCCTACAGGGAAATAGGGGGGAAAGGGATAAGATGGGGGAGGAGAGAAAAGAGGGCAGATTGGAGGAGAGGGTAGTTAGAAGGAGACACTTTTGGAAAGGGATAGGGTCAAAGGAGAAAACAGAATAATTGGGGGGCGGGATAGGATAGAGGGACATATAGTTAGTCTTTCGCAATATAACTACTATGGAAATGTTTTATGTAACTACAAATGTACAACCTATATTGAATTGCTTATCTTCCCAGTGAGGGTGGGTGAGGGAAGGGAAAATAAGGGAAAAAAATCTGGAACTCAGAGTTTTAAGAGCAAACGATTTAAAAAAAAAAAGGTTTGGTTTTTTTTGTTGTTGTTTTATAGGCAACTGAGAAATAAGATCCATAGGCACTAGAATATAGAAATCCATCTTGCCCTACTAGAAAGTTAGGGGCAGGGGAATGAGGGAGGATATAAGAGAGAACAGATTGGGGATGGGGTATTCAGGAGGCTTGCTATTTTGGGGTGGGGGTAGCAGAAAGATGGGGAGAAAATTTTGTAACTCAAAATTTGGTGGAAAAGAATGTTGAAAACTAAAAATAAATAAGTAAATTGAAAAAAAAGAAGGAATGACATACACACTCAGTTGGGTATAGAAATTTATCTTACCCTATAAGGAAGTATATTTGGTATTATGATGGAATCAACTTACTGGTTTTGGGATTCTGTTTTCTAGGGTCTACATAAATCCTTCAGGTCTATCTTCTGTCTGGAGAATCTGATATATTTTGTAATCAAATGTCATGCAATACTTGTAGTCATGGTCTTTATCATGATTGTCAGCACTGTAAATATTGCATTGGCACTATATTTGACAGCAGGGATGGGATTGCAAAATATCAGACATCTAGTTGGAGGCAGAAGGGATTTAGAAGAAGAAATGGCTATCCCAGGATTGGATGATTTGCCTTATGCCTCCCTAGCAAGAGACTGGTCTAAAAGTACAGGGCTCTATGAAAACTTGGAACAGAGGCTACAGCAGAGAGAACCTAGAGACTTAGAAACATGTTTGCCAAGAATACCAATAAAACCTGGGAGAGAGCTGAAGGCAGTGAGTAGAAAATGCTGGGTTTTGCTGACAGGTCCCGTGTGTAAAAGCAGAGACAACCTTTTACAAGAGATGGCTAAGGAGCATCATTCGCTTCCTCATTTAGAAAAGAAAACTGGAGAGTCTCAGGTAGAAGGAGAGAGTACTGGAGAGTCTCTGGAAGCAGAGAGGGCTGTTGTCAATTTGGCTCAGAAAAAGAAGCAAAAAAAGAACCGGAAAAAAGTTCAAATAGCTTTGGTGGAGTGTGAGCCTAGTTGCTATAACAAAAACTCCCAAGAGGGTGCATTGGGAGCAAGTGTTACAATAATCAATGATACATTGTTTCATGATGAAGCTTTTACGGAGGCAGAAACTCACCTTCTACTGAAAAGAAGTCAGGAGAGTCAGGGAGGGCAAGCAGTGTTTAAGAAGACACTTGAGGATTCACTCAACAGGAGATTACTGCAGATTCACCCAAAGGATGGAAGAATACTTATCCTATTGAATTGTAAGAATCACTGATGAAGGAGCTTCTGGGGTAGTGATAGATAAAGTGGACTCCTTGGAATTTATAAGTATTTGCCAGAATCCTTTTGTCCAACAAGCTTTCAGAGACCTTCATTTGGCAGGAGGTAAAAATAAGACCAATCTGTTAGCTTTAGCTGATGATGGCTGCCATAGAACACATCCCACTGATTCTATGTGGCTTAGTGGAGACAGACCCTGGTACACACTTAGACCGCATGAGAAAGTTGAAAGGGGAATGAAAATTGCTATCATGGCTGGAGATGCAGATATGTATCATGAAATCCCCTTAGGAGTTCCTCATAGAAATATCATGGTGAAGACAGCTCCTCCTGCTCATAAGAACCTACTTCTGACTCTATTAATTGGTGAAATAGGATGCCCTCTGTCAGAGGTGCTGGAAAAGATTTCACAGCTAAGTGACAGGAGAATGATAAAAAAAAAAGATAAATTTCCTCTTGAGAGAAAATTGAATGACCGTTTCAAAATCAGAATAGATTGCCAAGAAAAGAATTGTCTACTGCACTATTGAGAGCAGAGCTTGATTTCAGAAAAAATGATGGTATTCCAACTAATGATCTATATAAAATGTACTGTGATAAGGGGCTTAATGTCAGACAGACATCTGCCCCTACAGATGCTCCTGAACCATTGTATCTAAGTTCATCACACCTCCAGGGAGAATAGGAATTTGGCCAAGCCCCAGCTCAAATTAAAGAAATAAACAGACAAGATTACAAACACTGTATCAATCTGACTATATTGTAAAAATGAATCAAATACTGTGACCAGGGCCTTTTTAGATTCTGGGGTAGAGGCCTCCCTCATTTATGTGAACCCTGATTAGTTCAAGCATGGAAGTCCTATAACCATCACAGGACTAGGAGGGCCTGAAATATCAGCCAGAGAATTGGACAATTACCCAAGAAATATTATACTGTGGTTATTGTACCCATTCATGAATACATCATTGGAATAGACATATTGAGAGGTTTGACTCTAAATTTACCTGAAGAAAGATACCAATTTGCAGTAAGGAAGATAGGGATTAATACAGTTTTATTGAGACAAATAAAAATAGACCCAATCACTTTACCTGAACCTTTTGAATTACTTTAAAGCAGTATCGTGTGCCAGGTAGGCAAGATGAAATTGCCAATACTATGAAGGAATATGTTGAAGCAGGAGTGTTAGTCCCTAAAACCACATGATGGAATAATCATGTTTGGCCAGCATGTAAATCAGATGAGACATGGATTATAGACAATTGAATAAGGTGACTCCTCCCTTTTATGCTACTGTTCCAGATATTGTCACCTTAATAGAAAGGATTCAGAAACATGATAGGACTTGCAGTGATTGATTTAGCCAATGCCTTCTTCACCATTCCAAAAGGCTCTAAACAGTGGAATCAGTTTGATTTCACTTGGCAGAGCAGACAATATACTTTCACCCACTTGCCACAATGATATCTGCCTAGTCCCACTATTTGCCATAGGATTGTGGCTTAACATTTTGATGAATTAAACCTGCCTGGTATACAGCTTACCCACCACACTGATGTTATTATGATATGGGGAAAATATGAAAGAAGTAGAGAAGTGTTTGTCACTTTTGATTGAACATATGAAAAGCAAAGGGTGGCAAATTAACCCTGGAAAGATTGAAAAACCAGTTCAAATGTAAAATTTTGGGGAATACAGTGGAATAAGGGTCTGCGAGAGATTCTGCCACAAGTCCAACAACAGATTAAGGATTCCTATCCCTACCAATAAGAAAGAGGCCCAAGAGTTTAGGGAATTATTTGGATATTGGCAACATCACATTTCACACCTGGGACAGATTTTGAAACCCTAATATAAAATTACCAGAAATGTCTATTTGATTGAGGACTTCAGCAGAGTAAAACTTTTGAGGAAGCCAAAGCTTCTATACAACTTGCTCTAGATTTGTGGCCTATGCAGAATGGTTCAGTGGAATTACAAGTGACTGTACAGGATGATTATGCAAACTGGAGTTTATGGCAGAAACAACAAAGCCGAAATGTACCTTTAGGATTTTGGTCCAGAAAACTTCCTTCTTTTGGAGTACAATATATACCTTTTGAAATGCAGTTGTTAGCTTCTTATTGGGCTCTGATTGATACTGAACAATTGACTCTGGGCCATGAAGTGACTTTTTAAGGCCCGGAATCCTCATTATGACCTGGGTAATGAGTACCCCAGCTTCTCACAGAATTGGAGGTGCCCAAGAGGCCAGCATAATTAAATGGAAGTGTTATATTCAAAATAGAGCTAAAACTAGCAAAAATGGAATTTCTGCCCTATGTGAATCTATAGCTAACACTGATACTGAGTGATATGATACATTCCTTGAGCCAAGGCAACAGTTGGTACAGTCTTTGGTAAGATGGAATGACAGATATGATAGACAACTGAAGAAGAGAAGAAACACACATAGTTTACAGATGGGACAGCAAAATATTTGGGCCAAAAAAGACATTGGAAAGTAGTAGCTTATAACTATGTACTAGAAGGACTTTGGAAAGTACTGGGATAGGTGGAAGTAATCAATATGCCATCAAAACAGAACAAGGAAGAGAGTGGCACATATTCACTGATTCATGGGTAGTAGCTAATGGATTAACTACATGGATGTCCATGTGGAAAAATCAAAATTGGGAAATTCATGGTCAACAAGTCTGGGGCAAAGAATTATGGGAAGATATATGGGACATGTCTTGGTTACCAATTTCTCATTTTTTCATGTAGATGCTCACGTGACCATCACCAAGCCAGAACATGAGTACAATGCTCATGACAATCGACTAGCAAAGACTGCTACAGAACATATTGTCCCTACTTTGACAACAGCTGATGATCTGGTATTAGGAAAATGGGTCCACCAAACAGCTGTTCATTTAGGTGTCTGGGCCACACACTGGTGGGCCCAAGATCAAGGTATCTCTCATTCATTGTTAAAACAGTTAGAAGAAGGATGTCATATATGTCAATTGGAAAAGGAGCAAACTATTACTAGGGTAGTAACTGGGGACATAGCAAGAGGAAAAGTCCCAGCCCAAATCTGGCAAATAGATTATATTGGTCTCCTACCCAAAGAAAAAGAATGCAAATTTATATGTACTTGTATTGTCACCTATTCAGACATACTGGTGGCTTGTCCTTATAAAAATGAAAGCAAGAAAAACACCTGTAAAACTCTAGATCTCATACCTCTGTATTATAGAACCCCAATGCAGATTCAAAGTGATAATGGGTCACATTTCAAAGGTAATGAAATGAAGAAATATTATATATTAAACAATGGAGAATGGATATATCATATTCCATATTATCAACAAACATCTTGGTTAATTGAAATAATGAGAGGCTTATTGAAAGAACAGTTAAGGAAATTAAATTCTCATAATTCGTATCAACATTGGAAGGATGATTTGTTCATGGCCTTATGTATTTTGAATAATAAATCATGGGGAGAAAGTACACCTCTAGCCAGAATGATGACCCCAAATCTGGATTTAGAAAACAGCGGACACATAACATCTCAAATATTGAGTATTGGAATGTAAGCCAAGATGTCCCAGCACCATATACAGTAACACCTGGTTCATCAGGATATGATTTACATTGTTTAGAAGACTTTTGATTGCACAGAAAAGAAATAAGAAACATCTCTATTGGGATATGTATGAGAATTCCTAAAAATCCTTTGGACAGATATTACCTAAATCAGTTTAGCAGCTCAAGGTATACATGTATTGGCTGGAGTAACAGATTCTAATTATCAAGGAGAAATTATTGTAACATTGCAAACTTTGGGTGAAGAACCCATACAGTTTTGTAAAAATGATAGAGTAGTTTGAATCATTATTATTCCTTGTGAAGCAATACCACTTATGAAAACTGACCCTCCTTCTGAAATGACTATCGGAGGAACTAAAGAATTTGTTCTACTAATAGAATAAAATTGGGAGCTAAAGTATGGGTAAAGCAGACACAAGATGATGTTCCAAAGACTGCAGAAATTATACCACATGGGAAAGACAATACCATAGCTGTTGTTTATTCAGGAGAAGATTATTGCCAGATTGTACCATGAATGAGGTTATGATAGTGAGTCCACAGACACCAGAAGCAAGGCTGACCTCTTTTTGCCTCTTTTTGACTTTCTGTCTGTTAAACTTGTTTGTGAGGTTTGTTTTCTGCAGGATTGGTACCCTCCACCTGAAGATGACTGATTGCTTAAGCCAGATGTCATTCCCTGTCCATGACTGTGATGCCACTTCTGGACCTTTTGTTGACCAAGTTCCAGATGACAGCTAAAAAACAGACCTTTCGAATGGGACCTCCCGGACCTGGAATTGACCAAGCTCCAGATGCCAACTAAGGAACTGAACACTCAAATGGGACCTCTGGGGCAGGGACAGCACTATGTCAAATTTCAGCTTGAGGTAACTTTTGAGAAGAGACCTTCACCCCTTACCCCATTCATTCGAGGGGGGGAAGGATGGGATGCTTGTGCCCAAGCCCACATCCTAAACTATTGTTTTATGTGCAAAGCTTTTTCTATTGTCCCTATTATATTGTTGCAATGTTCTGTTGATACCAGCTTTTCCACCAGTTATCCCCAAACTCCCATTAATTGCTAAGGTATTTTTGCTATGTAAGGGACATGAAAGATATTGCTGCCAAATGTAATGGCAATGGGAATTTGAAGATCTTCCCTGCCCCTTAATAGACAAGGGGGGAGTTTGAAGACCTCTTCTGCTTTGAAAGTAAACTCTGCCCCTAATAGGCTGAATGTAATCACATGGAACCTGTGACAGAGGGAATGTGCTGAAGGGTGCAGTAGAGACCACAGGAAGCTTCCCTACTCTGAAGATAAACTCTGTCCCCTAATAGTCTAAATATAGTCACATGGAACCTTTGGTGGGAAGAATTTTGCTGAAGGAAAGCAGACCCCACAAGAAGTTGGTAGTGAGAGCTAGCCAGGCGGTGGGGGACAGAGGAGCTCAGGCAAAGAGATAGGGAGTTTTGTGAGTAAATATTTATCTTGTATTGGTTTGTGGTAAGGCTAAAGAATGGTTTGCAGGGTTATTATGGCTTCTGAATACCTTTGGTACTATGATGGAATTGGCTTACTGTTTTGGGAATTTGGTTTTCTGATGTCTAAATAAATTCTTCATTTCTATCCTCTATCTGGAGAATCTGGTATATTTTGTGATCAACCATCATGCAATACATATAGTCATGGTCTTTATTGTGATTGTGGGTGCTATAAATATTGCATTGGAGCTACAGAGGGGAAAAGGGAAAGAAAAGTGAGAGGGTAGATAGAAAGGGGTGAGGGCAGATTTATGGAGTCAGAAGCAAAACAGTGGTGAGGAGAGACAGGGTGAGGGGTAAGAGAAAAGTATAAATGAGGGAAAGAGATAAGGAGGGAAATATAGTGTTAGGAATCATATCTATAAATGTGAATGGAATGAACTCTCCCATAAAATGGGAGCGGATAGCAGAGGGCTCTAAAAACCAGAAACCAACAAAATGTTGTTTATAAGAAACACATCTGAAGCAGAGATACACACAAAGTAAAGGTAAAAGGTTGGAGCAGAATATATTCTGCTCTTCAGGTGAAGTAAAAAAAAGCAGGGTTAGTAATTCTCAGAGAAAAAAAAAGCAAAATAGATCTAATTAAAAGAGATAAGGAAGGAAATTACATCCTGCTAAAAGGTATCATAGACAGCAAAGTAATATCAATGTGATACATATATGCACCAAATAACACAGCATACAAATTCTTGGAGAAAAAATAAAGTGAGTGATAGCAAGAAACAAATAACAAAACATACTAGTGGTAAACCAAAACCTCTTTCTCTCAGAACTAGATAACTCATCACAAAATAAAGAAGAAAGAAGTTTAAGGAGGTGAATAGAATTTAAGAAAAATTAGAAATGATTAACCCCTGGAGAAAAATGAATTTAGATAGAGAGGAATATAACTTTTGGTCTGTGTACATTCATCTACACAAAAATGAGCCTTGCAGTATGCCTTAAATATCTCACAATCAAATGCAGAAAGGAAGAAATATCAAATGCATCAATTTCAGATTATAATTTAATAAAAATTATTTGTAATAAAGAGCCATGGAAATAAAACTAAAAATTAATTGGAGGCATATAATGTAATTCTAAAGAAGGAGTAGGGGAAACAGCAAGTTATAGAAACAATCAATAATTCAATCCAAGAGAATGACAATAATGACAAAACATACCAAAACTTACGGGGTGCAAGCAAAGCAGTCATTATATGAAATTTTATATCTCTAAATGTTTATATGAATAAAATGGAGAAAGTGGAAACTAATAAGTAGAACATTGTAAAGCCATGCACAGGGCTTCTGTACAAAGTGTCATAAATAAACATCAACACTGACAGAGCAGACAAATGGAGTGCCAGGATACCACAAGTTTTCACCTTCTTGACTCTGCCACCACAAGAGTCCTATTCTCAGTTCTGCTGTCTCTAGCCAAGACATCACTTTGTATATTGTCATTAGATCATCCCCTTCCTGTTGTAGGAGTTCATGAGTTCTAGGGTTCACAAGTTGTGGGGTTCGCACCTTCTGTTTCTTAACTAGGCTCAAAAGAAACTGAAACAAGGTGTTAATTCAATAGCTGAAACAAGGTGTGAATTACTTCTGTGCTTGCCATTACAAACATGCAACTTTAAAAAAAAGCTAAAAAAAGAACAAATTAAAAATTCCCAGTTAAATAGTGCAGCAATAGCAGTCTAGCATACCCAGGATTCCTGCTAGCACAAGTTCTTTGATCAGCTATATATAAAGAAAAGCAACTCAAAAAGGGTTAACAATCTTACTTTAATCAAACATATATAATTTACTTAGTTAAGGGGGAAAAGTCAGCACCCTGAACTTCTGAGAATACAAACACAAGTCACAAGCAGACAAAAATACAGAGAGAGAAAATAGCACAATTCAGCAGACTAACAAACAGGGCATCTAGCTGTCTGACCATTACATGCATACAGTTAGTCACCAGAGAAAGAAGCATGAACATCTGGACTTTCAAAGCTGGGGGGCTGCCCAGAGTCTCATCTGGACAAATCACACAACCCTTCGCATAGTGAGCCCCAAAGCAAAACCTCACATCAGGGCATGTATAGCCTTCCCAGGGTCAGAGAACATCACAACATTTGTGACCCACTTGACTACAAAGTAACAAAAGTTGTCCCTCCTGAAAAACAAGCCTCCTACAATAGGCTCCATGTGACCACATTCAGCCTATTAGGGGGCAGAGTTAATTTTCAAATCAGGAAAGGTCCTTACATTCACCTAGGCCTATTAAGGGACAGGGAAGGTTTTCAAATTCCCATTACTATTACATTTGGCACCAAGATCTTTCATGCCCATTACATAGGCAACTTATAGCTGAATTAGTATTAACATCCCTTGAGCACAATACAATCCCTGCAAAATAGAGACATCATATTTGCAAGGTTCATAACATGACAACTCATTACCAGAGTGGCCACACAGACGTAAACACAAAGTACATAGCATTACAATCCACTCAATCCAAAACATAACTATCTAAATAAAGTCTGCTTAGGGGTGTGTCCTTCACTCCACACTAACTTTGCTGACTTCCTCCTGGCACTCTCAGGTGCAAGCTCTAATGAGCCAAGTCTCAGTCTTAACACTGCTCCTGGCCCTGCTTCCAAGTCCTTAGGGGCATCTGGGCAACAAAGCCAACAGTGTGGGGTCCTTGGGATTCCATGGTACTTCATCCCACCAACAATAGACACAACTGCATCCTCTTCCTGGGTCCCAAACTGTTGGATGTGGCAAGAAAACACATTCAGTGCTCCTGCCTTGCTGAACAGTCATTATATTGTCCTATGATTGAATTCCAAACTCCTGGGTTCCTCCTTCTCCAACAGGAGGCAGCTGCTCCTGGCTTCTTCCCCAGTCCCGATGCAGGAAGCTCTTCATTCCTACTCTCACCTCATCAAAGTTGGCATGCATGCAGTTCTCTGCTCCCATTCCATGGCTCCACAGAGTCACAGATACCACAACTGGAAAACAAACAATTATCCAAGCCCCCATTCTTTCCTTTCAGCTTGCAGATCCTATATATAGACTAAGACGTTTGTAGTAGAATGCACCCTAGCATACCCCAGATGGCTGTTAGCACAGTTTCTTTAATCTGCTTTTCTAAAGTAAAGCAACTCAAAACATGTTAAGAATCTTACTTTAATCAATCAAATACATGTATTTTACCTAGTTCAGGGGAAAACTCAGCACCTTGAACTTCAGAGAATACAAACAGATGTTACTAATAGAAAAAAATAAAGACAGAGAAAATAACACAACTCAGAATACCAACAGACAGGACTTCAAGCTCTCTGATCATTACATCCATACCTAGTCACAGTTACCAGAGAGGGAAGCAACAACATCTGGGTTTTAAAAGCTGGAGGGTTCAACGGCTGCCCAGAGTCTCATCTGGCCAAATCATATAACCCTTCCCAAAGTGAGCCTGAAAGCCAAACCTCACATCAGGGTATATATAGCCTTCCCAGAGTCAGAGAACATCACAACCTTTGTGACCCACTTGACTACAAAGTAACAAAAGTTGTGCCTTCCTGAAAAACAAGCCTCCCACCACAGGCTCCATGTGACCACATTCAGTTTATTAGGGGGAAGAGTTCATTTTCAAATCAGGAACAGTTCTCAAATTCACCTAAGCCTATTAAAGGACAGAGAAAATCTTCATGTTCCTAATAAAATTACAGATACCAAATTAGAAATTTAAAAAATCAAAGGAGAGGTTAATAAAATTGAAAGTAAGAAAACTCTTGGTAAATAAAACCAATAAAGTAAATAAAGTAAATAAAACCAATAGCTAGATTAATGAAAAAATAGTTAAAGCTTTGGTTAATTTGTTTAAGAAAGAAGAAAATCAAATTAACAGTAATAAAAAAGAGAAGGGTGAATTCACCATCAATGTAGAGAAAATTAAAACAGTTATTAGGAGCTATTTTTTCACAACTTATGCCAATGAATTTGACATTCTAAGTGAAATGAATACATGCTTAGAAAAATGTAAATTGACTAGATTAAGAGAAGAGAAAATAAAATTCTTCAATAATCCCATTTCAAAAAATTAATGAAATTGAATAAGCTATCAGTGAACTCCCTAAGGAAAAAAAAATCAGGGTCAGATGGATTTACAAGTATTTTCTACCAAAAGTTAAAAGAACAAGTAATTCCAATATGATATAAAACATTTGGAAAAATAGATGAAGTCATACCAAATAATTCTAAAGGTCAAAATATGCTGACACCAAACCTGAGAGAGTCAAAACAGAGAAAGAAAATTTTAGATAAATTATCCTAATGAATATAGATGCTGAAATTATAAATAAAATATTATCAAAGAGATTACATGGATTTTTTACCTTGATAATACACTACAGTTCAAAAAGGATTTTGACAATCAAGTAAGAGCAGAGGAAAAATTGAGAAAAGAAATGAGAGCGATGCAAGAAAATCACAAAAAACAAGTCAACAGCTTTCAAAAGGAGACCCCAAAAATGCTGAAGAAAATAACACCTTAAAAATAGACTAACCCAAATGGCTAAAAGTTCCAAAACAACATTGAGAAGATTGCCTTAAAAAACCAATGGGCCAAATGGAAAAGGAGGTCCAAAAACTCACTGAAGAAAATAATTCCTTAAAAATTAGATGGAACAAATAGAAGCTAATGACTGTATGAGAAACCAAGAAATTATAAAGCAGACTAAAAAAAAAAAGAAGACAATGTGAATTATCTTATTGGAAAAACAACTGACCTGTAAAATAGATCCAGCAAAGATAATTTTAAAAATTATTGGACAACCTGATAGCTATGATCAAAAAAAGAGCCTAGACATCATCTTTCAAAGCATTATGAAGGAAAACTATCCTGATATTCTAGAATCAGGAGGAATAATAGATATTGAAAGAATTCACCAAGGACCTCCTAAAAGAGATCCCAAAAGGAAAATTACTAGGAATATTATAGCCAATTCCCTGAGTTTCCAGGTCCAGTAGAAAATATTGCAAACAGCCAGAAAGAATCAATTCAAGCATTGTGGAAAAACAATCCAGATAACACAAGATTTAGCAGTTTCTACATAAAAGGAACAGGGGATTTAGAATACGATATTCCAGAGCTCAAATGAGCTAGGATTACAGCCAAGAATCACCTACCCAGCAAAGCTGAGTATACTACTTCAGGGGAAAAACAGATATTCAAAGAAACAGAGAATTTTGAAGCATTCCTTCTGAAAAGATCAGAGCTGAATAGAAAATTTGACTTTCAAATGTAAGAATCAAGAGAATCATGAAAAGGTAAACTGGAAAGAGAAATCATAAGGGACTTATTAAAGTTGAATTCTTTACATTCTTACATGGAAAGATGATATTTGTAACTCATGAAAACTTTATCATTATTACTGTATTTGGAGAGAAAATGAGGTAGAATGGGGTAAATTGTCTCACATTTAAAAGGAAAGAAAAATCTTTTATAATGGAGATGAAGAATGGGGAGGCGAGAAGGAATGAGTGAAACTTGCCCTCATCAGCTTTGGCTTAAGAAGGGAATAACTTATACAGTTGGGTGTGAAAATCTATCTTACCCTATGGAAAAGTAGATGGGAAGGGGATAAGAGAGAGGAGGAAAATAGAAAAGAGGGTAAATGGGAGGAGGGAATAATCAGACGCAAACTTTTTTCAGGAGAGGTAGGTCAAAGGAGAGAATAGAATAAATTGGAAGAGGGATAGGCTGGAGGTAAGTCTAGTTAGTCTTTCACAACATGACTATTACAGAAGCCAGGTTCCGGAATTCACAGATCAAGGAGAAAATATTACAGGCAGTCAGGAAGAAACAATTTGAATATTGTGGAAACAAAATCAGGATAAACCACGATCTGGCAGCTTCTACACTGAGGGATCAAAGGGATTGGAATGTGATATTTTGGAGGTCAAAGGAGCTGGGGCTAAAACGAAGAATCACCCACCCAGAAAAACTGAATATCACGTTTCAGGGGAAAATATGGTTTTTCAGTGGAATAGAGGACTTTAAAGCATGACTGATTTAAAAAAAACAGAGCTGAATGTAAAATTTGACACTCAGATACATGAAGGAAGAAAAACATGAGAAGGTAAATAGGGAGAAGAAATCATAAGGAACTTATTAAAGTTGAAATATTTACATCCCTACATGGAAAAACGATAATTGTAACTGATGAAACTTTTCTCAAAATGAGAATAGCTGAAGGGAATAGCAATGTGTATACGTGTGTGTATGTATACACACATCCACATTTACATATATACATAAAAGTATACACACATATACACATACATATATATGTCCATATAGGAGTATGGATGTATGAATATGTATGTGAATGTGTGTATATATGTATACAGGTATACATAGATAGAGGGCACAGGACTAATTTAATAGCAAGGGATGAAACTTAAAAGGTGAAATTAAGAGGTGAGAGGGGAATATAATGAGAGGAGATGGGGAGAGACAGAATGGGGTAAACTAATATAGAAGAGGCAGTGGAAAATAGTTACAATGGAGGGGAAGAACAGGAAGGCAAAAGGGAATGGGTCAATCTTATTCTCATTGAATTTGGCTTAGGGAGGAAATGACATACACAGTAAATAGGGTATCTCACCCTACAGGAGAGTAGGGGGGAAGGGGATGAGAGGGGGGATGATGGAAGGGAGGGCAGGCTGGGGGGGAGGGAAGTTGGAAGCATCCACTTTTGAAAAGGAACAGGATCAAAGTAGAGAACAGAACAAGTGGGAGTTGGGATAGGAGAGAAGGACATATATATTTCACTACATATAATATTAATATTGTATATATTTACCATATATCCACTATGGAAATATGTTGCATAGCTACACATGTATGACCTATATTGAATTGCTTATCTTCCCAGTAAGGGTGGATGACAAGGGAGGAAGGGAATGAATCTTGAATTCAAAGTTTTAAATCAAATGTTTAATGTATATATATATATATATATATATATATACTATTATTAATATTATTTCACATGTAAGTGGGAAATAATATATACAGGCACTGGGGCATAGAGATCCACCATGCCCTACTGGAAAGTTGGAGGGGGTGTTGGAGAAGACATGGTAGAGAGAAGATTGGAGGAGGAGATGTCCAGTGGAATCGCTATTTTGGGATGGTGGGTAGGGGAAAAACGTGTAAAAATTTGTAACTCAAAATGTTGCAGAAATGAATTGTGTAAACTAGAAGTTAACAAAGCATTTGATAAAAAAAGAAAAAAAAGTGTACATGTTTTGTCATAAAGGGTGATTCCATAAGCAAATTATGCAAACAAAGAATAGTTTGCCTGTAATTTCTGTGCAGAGGGGAGGGATTTATGATAAAACAAGAGATTATGAAATTCAAAATCAATAATTTTCATTCCATTTAAATTAAAAAGTGCTCAAACAAAGACAATTTAAGCAAGAGTAGGAGGAAATCAGAAAGCTGGGGGACACATTTTACAGCCTGTTTTCCTAATAAAGGCTTCATTTCTAAAGATATATGGGGAGTTAAATAAAATTTATAAGAATAGACATAATATCCCAATTGTGTTTTATGGTTTTCCTTCTTTCTCAAAGATCGTGACATGAGGAGATGATCTCATGACTTGGCCTCGGGGTTCTGTTGCCGGGGCTGCAGCTGCTGCTGGGCGGGCTGCAGCCGCTGCTGCCCCTGGCGGCGCTGACCGCCCGAGCGGCGGCCCCATCCAGCGCCCTGCTCCCGGGCTACGTGCTGCTCAGGGGCCTGCTGGGGGCCGCCGCCGGGGCCTGCGCGCTGGCACTGCAGCTGCTGGAGCGGACGTCGGCCGCGGGCCGGGCCGGGCACAGCGCCGTCCTCCTCCTGCTGTGGGCTGCGGCGTTGGCAGCCGAGAATCTGGCCCTGGTCTCCTGGAACAGTCCGCTGTGGTGGTGGTCCGGCGTAGCCTGGGGCAGCAAGTGCAGTTCGGCCTGTGGGTGCTGCGCTACCTGGTCTTCTTGGGGCTCCTGGCCTTGGCTTCTGGGCCCCCGGGCTGCGGCGCCCCACCTATGCCTTGCAGGTCAATGGAGAGGAGCGCGACGTGGAAAGCAGCCAGCCTTTGCCAACCACAGGCTCCTCCAGACGCCCTTCCACTTGGCGAGATCTCGGTCGGAAGCTCCGGCTGCTGAGTAGCTAGCTACCTGTGGCCCAGGGGAAGCCCTGCTCTGCAGCTCCTTGTGCCAGTTATGGGCTTGGAGCGTGGACTTAATGTGCTGGTCCCGATCTGTTACAGGGACATTGTGAATGCACTAACTGCAAAGGCCCCTTGGAGCTCTCTGGCCTGGATTGTCTGCACTAACGTCCTCCTCAAGTTCTTGCAAGGGGGCGGCACTGGCAGTACTGGATTTGTGAGCAACCTACGAACGTTCTTATGGATCCGGGTACAGCAATTCACAGCACGTCAAGTAGAGCTGCGCCTTTTCACCCATTTGCATGGGCTGGCTCTGCGTTGGCACCTGGGACGACGGACAGGGGAAGTGCTCCGAATTGTTGACCGAGGCACAGCAAGTGTCACTGGGCTGCTCAGCTACCTGATATTTAACATCTTACCAACCTTGGCTGACATTATCTTTGGCATCATCTACTTCAGCATGGTTTTCAGTGCCTGGTTTGGCCTCATCGTCTTCGTATGCATGACCCTCTACCTCACCTTGATTTTAGTCACTGAGTGGAGAACCAAGTTTCGCCGTGATATGAATACACAGGAGAATGCGACCCGAGCTCGAGCAGTGGACTCTCTGCTCAACTTCGAGACGGTGAAATACTACAATGCAGAAAGTTACGAGGTGGAGCGATATAAAGAAGCTATCATCAAGTACCAGAGTTTGGAATGGAAGTCGAATGCATCACTGGTTTTGCTAAACCAGACCCAGAATCTGGTTATTGGGCTTGGGCTCCTGGCTGGTTCTCTCCTCTGTGCCTACTTTGTCAGTCAGCAGCAGCTCCAGGTCGGAGATTTTGTGCTGTTTGGCACCTACATCATACAGCTCTACATGCCTCTCAACTGGTTTGGCACTTACTACAGGATGATTCAGACCAATTTTATTGACATGGAGAACATGTTTGATTTGCTGAAGGAAGAAGCTGAAGTGAAGGATATCCCGGGGGCCCCACCCTTGCAGTTTCAGAGAGGATACATTGAGTTTGAGAACGTGCATTTCAGCTACACAAATGGGCGGGAGACTTTACAAGATATCTCCTTTGCTGTGATGCCTGGACAGACACTAGCCTTGGTGGGGCCCTCAGGGGCAGGAAAGAGCACTGTCCTGGGGCTACTGTTTCGTTTCTATGACATCAGCTCTGGACACATCCGCATAGATGGACAGGACATTTCACAGGTGACGCAGTCTTCACTTCGTTCCCATATTGGAGTCGTGCCTCAGGACACAGTCCTCTTCAATGACACTATTGCTAACAACATTCGATATGGCCGAGTCATGGCTTCAGACTCTGAGGTGGAAACTGCTGCCCAGGCTGCTGGGATCCACGATGCCATCCTGGCTTTCCCTGAAGGCTATGAGACCCAGGTAGGTGAGCGAGGGCTGAAGCTGAGTGGAGGGGAGAAGCAGCGTGTGGCCATTGCCCGCACCATCCTCAAGGCTCCAGACATCATTCTTCTGGATGAGGCAACGTCAGCGCTGGACACATCGACTGAGAGGGCCATCCAGGCTTCCCTGGCCAAAGTCTGTGCCCTGCGCACTACCATCATGGTAGCACACAGGCTATCGACAGTGATCAATGCTGACCAGATTCTAGTGCTCAAGGATGGTTGCATTGTAGAAAGAGGAAGGCACGAGGCCTTGCTGGCCCGAGGAGGGGTATATGCTGACATGTGGCACCTGCAGCAGCAGGGACAGGATGAAGAAGCAACGGAAATCACAAACAGCCAGCCACCGAAAGGGGATCCGCAGCCCCCAAGACCCTAAGAAAGGCTGGGGGAAGCACCTCCCTCAGTATGGCCATCCTACTTTACCCTGTTCTTGGGGTACACTTGTGGGAATACCTCACTCCACAGGGGAAATGGGACCTCAGAAATAAATATGGAGTGAAACATGAAAAAAAAAAAGTTAATGCTGAATACAAAATAAAGAAAATTGCAAATAATGAAACCAGTTCAGCTATTTGGTACATTATAAGAACAAAGGGGAGGTCTCCAGTGTCCTAGGAAGATTCACTCGGGAAGTTTTATGAGAGATTGTAGACAATATTGAAGAAGATAGAAACATACAGAAGCATAGTAAATTGTCATTGTAAGGTGTTCCACCATGATTAAATATCAACAAATAGTTCAATATCCTTTAAAATTGACACTTATTGGAATTATGTCTGCTCGCCAGGAAAGAAGACTAATATAAGACTTACACACTAACCTAGTAAGACTAACCTAAGCAGCTAATAGCACAAAATCACTGTCTTTTGAAGGGCAACCTGATATAAAGTACACTGAATTTTGGGGCAGAGAAGCTGGGCTCCAATATTGACTCTGCTACTTTGGTGACCTTGAGCAAAATATTTAATTACTCTAGATATATCAGTTTTTGTTTTCTTTGCCTACCATTTTTCCCTTCTCATTTTCATGTCCTGCGCTCTGCTGCCAGCTTCCTTCAAATCCCAGCTCAAAAATGACATGCTCTTCAAGAGGCCTTTGCTGGCTCCCTTTAATAATAGTGCCATCCCTCCATTGATGGGCTTTTTATTTATTTATCTTGTCTGTATCTTGGGAGTATATACATGTGCCCAAGGTTCCCATTTTTATGGCAGGATAATATTCCTTAATTCTATCCTTTTTACCTCTAACATTTTAAAATTCTATACCTGTAGCAATGAAAAAATGAAATTTGGGACAAGGAAAACATATTCTTCCTGAATGATTTAAAAAAAAAGAAGTGGTAACTATTTTTTGTTGGAAATGTATAATGGCCAAAGGATAAAGGCAGACTCTAGATTTTGGTAGTTAGGAAGGAAAGCTGAATGGTTTAATGCCAAGAGTACTAAATATCTAGACAACCTGTACTGAAACCTTTGCTCAGCTCATTAATGTGACATAAAATTATCTATTCTCACTGCATCCTAATAAATTCATCTCTAATATGAGGGACTTGTATTATAATCTCTAATATTTATTGAAGTTCTAAATCATATGATTTTTTTTAAAGAATCTTTGAATTAGCCTAGAAATGGGAAGAAGATAGCTCTTGGAATATTTTTAAAACCTTCATGCAAATATTCATTCGGAAGCAATTAGCAACTATATGTACTCTAAAACTAATTTTACTACAGGGTTGGTGGGTGGGGGGAGAGGAAGGAAAAGGATTTTGGCCACTACTCTGAGAAGAATAGAGGATGCTTTTTAAGATAAAGTTAATATAGACCAAATAGTATAGATCTGACCCTGCAAATCTTTCAAATAATCTTACCTGAGAACAAGGTATGTGGATATAACTAGCTCATCTAGTAAAACTTACCTTTTTACAGCTTAATCATATGCTGGACTCAAAAGTCTTCCATCTAGTCTGCAATTTTTAGCTTCTTCTAAAGCAGATTGATTCTTCATCTATTTCTCTTGGTTTTCTGTCTTAGCTTCAATTTTAACCTAAATTATAAACCTAGACCCAATTCTTGGGATATGTCTCCTGACACAGTAAGCTAGCATATGAACCATTTGTTGATTATCAATTGTTCCTGCAGTGCCAACTGTTGAGCAAACTATACTTATGTAATGAGCTTCCAAGAGAGACAACGCAAGTATTGATTTGTATCTTTATTTTTTTAAATTCTAACCACATGTTATTTGAAATTCATAATCAGTATTTGAGGAGAATTGGACCCGCCTGAATCAATAAAATATGTAACTTCCTGTTATAGTGAACTTTTACATGGATTTTCATTAGTATTAATAAAGTATTCAGTCAAAGGAATTTCTGGAGGAAATAAACCTAAGACAGAAGCTAGAAAATATTGAATTTTTCTGTGACTAGGGAAGCAAAGTAACCTAATGATGAATTTTAAACATCATAACTTTATATGCAAGGGGAAGACAATTATTGTTCTACTTTTTTTGTTAAGATAACATGCTTACAAAATGTATGCTTTTTTTATTACTATCTAAAAGGCTGCTTATTTTCTTATTAAAACAATGCAGCTGAAGGGTATTGACCCAGAAATAACATAATTACTTCTAGGATAATCCAGTTTCAATCTATCAGTAATTACAAAGGAGGCATATATCTGAAAATTTCTTGGGCCAAATTATTGTCAATCATTAAAAAATAGGTCACAGTTAAGTGACTAACAGAAGGTCTCACAGATAATAATCAACTTCTCGTACTCCCAATTTGTTAACCTTTCTATTGTCTAATTTTGGCTTCGATCTGCAAGTGATTTTGACAAGAAAAATAGTGCCTTTAGTTTACTACCTGTTAACTATTTGTTTACTAAAACTTCAGTCATAATTTGAAATGTTTAAGTTAATGCTTATATAACCCACCACATGGCATTGAAAAAAAGTTAATCTGGAAGTTATGGATCATCCACCATGCCTAGGAGAGACTGAACATTCCCAGGGAGCTTATTCACCCTTCCTTTATATAGGTGAAGTTTTTCTTCAACTCTCTTCCTTTCAAGAAGATGGATTTCCTTTTCTACTTTTTTACTTTCCTAACCTTCATGGAGGGATGACTTTCTATCAATTCCCATTACAATCCATATCACTCACTTCAATTATTTGACCAACTTCTTCTATCACTAACAAAATCCCATCTAAGATAAACATAGAGTTCTTGAACTGCCCGGCAGATTTCTCTGGAAGATCTAACATAAATCAAGAAATTAGCCAATTTACAAATCCCGAATAACAAAATACTGAATAATTTAAATGTGCTCACCTTTGAGATCTCTCCTTCCATTCTTAATTTCTTGCATTTAAAGAAATAAACAGAAGAAGCACAAATTCATAGAACTATATGATTTTTAAATACATTTTGGCAAGCATAAGAAGAAAAACCAAAACCTACTTAAAGATATCACAATTCTAAAGGGACAAGATATTCTTCTCAATTACCAATGTAACTGAAGGGGGAGGGAAAAAAACCCAATATGTCCTCCTTTCTATCTCCCTCTCCATGGGAAGAATGAATAAAGCCAGAGAGTAAAGAACAGTGCTGGCCATCACCTTTTTATTTAATTTATTTTAAAATCAGGAATTCAATAAGCATTGCCCTCTAAAAAAAATGAAACATTTCCATATACAAAGTGGAACAGAAAGGATGGATTATACAGGGAAACAGCAATCTATTTGGAATGATTGGCTTTTTTTTAAAAAGTATAACAAATTTGACATACTACTTTGAAAAGTGTTTTGGATGTCTCTATTTCCTGCTGTGGGACAGCTAGTTGGTTCAGAGGCTAGAATACGGGCAGTGAGAGACACTTATTTTCCAGAGTTCAAATCTGGCCTCAGGCATTTTATAGCTTTTTGACCCTGGGCAATCCCTTAATTCTGTTTGCCTCAGTTTTCTCATCTGTAAACTGAGCTGGGGAAGGAAATGGCAAACCACTCCAGTGTCTCTGCCAAGAAAACCCCAAATGGTGTCATGAAAAGTCAGACATGACTGAAAAACTGCTGAACTACTATTTCCTGCCCTACTTCCTTATTCTTTATTCTCTTTATTGAAAAAAAAATTGCTTAAAGGACCCACTTTTCTTTTTTTTTTAGTTACCCTGTTACCAATTCCTTTCTTTCTGACAATGTCCCTAACAATTAAAAGAGGAAAATAAAATTCTTTTAGCAAAAACGTGTAGTTTAGTTAAATAAATTCACATATTTACAAGGTGCAAAATGTTTGTCCAATGCCATTCTTTTAAATCCATCCTCTCTCAGAAGGTGGGTGACATGTTTATTCATACATCCTTTGGAGTTGTGATTGGTCATTGCATTGATCAGAGTTCTAAAGCTTGTAGTTTTGTTTTGTTTTTTTTTCTTTGCAATGGCCATTGCTGCTCAAGTATATTTATTCTATTTTTGCTTACTTCATTAGGCTTCACTTTACACCTTTCTTCGTAAGCTTCTTTGAAACAATTATTTTTATCATTTATTAGAGTTTAACAATATTCTACAGAATTTGTAAATCTCAATGTGTTCATAACTTCCCCTGTTGTTAGGGACCCCCTTTGTTTCTCATATACTATAAATATTTTTGGGCATATATAGCAACAAGCACCCTAGCATTCCCAGGATGGCTGCTAGCACAGGTTCTTACATCTGCTTTTCTTTTACAAATGCTTTATTAACTTCTACTTTACATCATTCATTTCTGCAAGATATGGAGTTACAAATTTTTCCCCATTTTTCCCCTACCCACCACCGCAAAATATCATTCCAACTGGATATCCCCTCCTCCAACCAGCTCTCTCCCATAACTTCCCCCATTCCCCCTCTGATTTTCCAGTAGGGCATGGTGGATCTGTATGCCCCAGTGCCTGTATATCTTATTTCCCAGATACATGTAAAATAATATTAATAATAGTGTGTATATATATATATATATATATAAACATTTGATTTTAAAATTTTGAATTCCAGATTTATTCCCTTCCTACCTCATCACTCACACTTACTGGGAAGATAAGCAATTCAATATAGGTTATACATGCATAGCTATGCAAAACATTTCCATAGTGGATATATTGTGAAAGGCTGACTATATTTACCTCATTCCTATTCCACCTCCCACTTGCTCTGTTCTCTACTTTCATACTGTCCCTTTTCAAAAGTAGGTGCTTCCAAATTCCACCCCTCCCCCAGCCTGTCCTCCCTTCCATCACCCCCCCTCAGCCCCTTCCCCACTACTCTTCTGTAGGGTGAGATACCCAATTTAGTGTGTTTGTCATTCCCTCCCTAAGCCAAATTCAATGAGAATAAGGTTGACCTATTCCCTTTTGCCTTTCTGTTCCCTTCCATTTTAACAGTTTTCTCTTCCCTATTCGATATGAGATATTATGTCTATCTGCATCTGCTCTTATTATATTCCTCTCTCACCTCTTAATTTCACCTTTTAAGTATCATCCCTTCCCATTAAATTGTGTCCATGTATGTATGTATGTGTGTATGTGTGTATGTATGTATGTATGTATGTATGTATGTATGTATATATGTATGTATTTCTGTTGCCTTCCACTATTCTCATATGGAGAAAAGTTTCATAAGTAACAATGATCATTTTTTTATGTAGGAATATAAGTAGTTCAACTTTGATAAGTTCCTCATGATTTCTTTTCCCTGTTTACTTTCTCATGCTTCTCTTACTTCTTGTATCTGAATGTCAAATTTTCTATTCAACTCTGTTTTTTTTTTTCATCACAAGTGCTTGAAAGTCCTCTATTCCACTGAATGACCATGTTTTCCCCTGAAATATGATACTCAGTTTTGCTGAGTAGGTGATTCTTGGTTTTAAACCCAGCTCCTTTGAATTATGGAACATCACATTCCAAGCCCTTCAGTACCTCAGTGTAGAAGCTGCCAGATGCTGTGTTATCCTGATTGTATTTCCACAGTATTCAAATTGTTTCTTCCTGGCTGCTTGTAATGTTTTCTCCTTGATATGGGAATTCTGGAACCTGACTATAATATTCTTGGGAATTTCCTTTTTGGGATCTTTTTCAGAAGGTGATTGGTGGATTCTTTCAACATCCATTTTGCCCTCTGGTTCTAAAATATCAGGGCAATTTTCCTTGAGATTTTCCTGAAGGATGATTTCTAGGTTCTTTTTAAATCACAGCTTTCAGGTAGTTCAATAATTTTTAAATTTTCTCTCCTGGATGTATTTTCCAGGTCAGTGGTTTTCCAAATGAGATATTTCACATTGCCTTCTATTTTTTCCTTTGTTTGAATCTATTTAATAATATCTTGATTTCTCATAAAGTCACTAGCTTCCATTTCCTCCAATCTTATCCTGAAGGATTGATTCTCTTCAGTGAGCTTTTGAGATTCTTTTTCCGTCTGGCATATTCAGGTTTTTTAGGGATTCTTCTTCTCATTGCCTTTTTGAGCCTCTTTTGCCATTTGAGTTAGTCTATTTTTAAAAGTGTTATTTTCTTCAGTCAGGTTGTTGACTCTCATTTCACAATTTTCTTGCAGCATTCTCCTTTCTCTTCCCAAATTTTCCTCCTCTTCTCTTACTTGGTTTTCAAAATCCTTCTTAAGGTCCTCTGCGGCCTGTAACCAGTTCGTATTTTTCTTGGAAGCTTTTGGTGCAGGAATTCTGATTTTGCTGTCTTCCTCCTGTTCCATGCTTTGATCCTTTTTTTTCCCAAAAATAGTAGTGTAAAGTTGGATTGCTCTGCTTTCTTTGCTTCTCTTCTTTGCTCATGTTATCACTCAATTACTTGACTTTTGTGCTTTTTGCCACAGTAAGTCTATGCTACCACACAGGGTAGCTTTATCCCAAATGGTGGGGTTTTCTCAACTGCTGAAAGTATTAGTTGTGTGCCCTCTCTGAGGCCTCCACATGTTCTGACATGCTGGTCACACACCCCAGGACCTCCACCCTAGATCTCAATCCATATCCAAGCAGATTAAAGCAAGAGCAATTACCCTTCAGACTTTTTGTTTGGTCCCCATACGATCTGCAAGCTAGGATGTGAAGCTGCCATGTGGCAGCAGCTACATGGCTGCCGTGCTTCCACCACTTCTCCCTCCAGGGCGAAAAGGCTTGGCTATACTGCTGAACTACTGGATACCAAAGTCTACACTGCACTGACCTTTCTTACTTTGTCCTTAGCATCTATGTGTTGATGATTCTGTAAACCACCACAGCTGCTGGTGATCTGAAGTCCCTGCAGCTGGTGACTGGTTGTGGGCACCATGATGCTAAAACCTTCTGGCTTGAGTGGGGCTGGGCTTGGCTCCCAGAGTGCTGTACTGGCTGCTTCCTGCCATCCTGCTGTGATGTCCATAGTGGGAAGTTAGCTTCTCTGTGTCATTTTGTGGGTTCTGTAGTTCCAAAATTTGTCTAGGGTCATTTTTATATGAATTGGAGGAGGTGGAAGCCTAGAGTTGTATGGAACACCTATTTCTACTCCTCCATCTTGACTCTGACCCTAGATCTGCTTTTCTAATGAAAAGCAACTCAAAACAGGTTAACAATCTTACTTTAATCAATCAAACACATATCATTTACCTAGTTCAGGGGAAAAATTCAACACCCTGAACTTCAGAGAATACAAACAGAAGTTACAATAGAAAATAACACAATTTGGCAGACAGGGCTTCCAGCTGTCTGACCACTACATGCATTTCTAGTTAGTTACCAGAGAAAGAATCACCAACACCTGGGTTTTCTAAGCAGGGTGTCTCAATGGCTGCCCAGAGTCTCATCTGGCCAAATCACACAACTCTTCCCAAAGTGAACCCCAAAGCAAAACTTGACATTAGGCTATGTATAGTCTTCACCTGGCTTAGAGAATGTCACAACCCTCTTGACCCACTGTCCAATCACCAAGTAAAAGGTATGAGCATTCCTGGAAAACAAGCCTTCAGCCACAGGCTCCATATGACCACATTCAGCCTCTTAGGGGGCAGAGAATATTTTCAAATCAGGGAAGGTTCTTATATTCACTTAACTGTATCAAGGGACCAAGGGGCAAGGAAGATCTTCAGATCCCCATTACCATAATATTTGGCCCCAAGATCTTTCATGCCCATTACATAGGCAACTTATATCTGAATTAGCATTAACATCTCTTAAGTACAACATAATCCCCACAAAATAATGACATCACATTTGCAAGAAACATAACATACCAACTCATTACCAGAGTGGCCAAAGGACCTTAAACAAACACAACATATATAGCATTATAATCCCCTCAATCAAAAACAAAAATGTCCAAATAATGTTCTCTTGGGCGGGGGAGGGGAGGTGTTCTTCCCCTTACACTTCCCTTACAGGCTTCCTTCTGACAATTTCGGGTGCAGGCTCTAATGAGCCAAACCCCAGGCTTAACCCTGCTCAAGCCCCTTCTTCCAAGTCCTGAGGGGTGACTAGGCAACAAAGCCAACAGGGTGGGGTCCTTGGGGTTCCATGGCACTTTACACAATCCACCATAGAGACAACTCCATCCTCCCCCTTGGTCCCAAACTGTGGGATGCAGCAAGAAAACACATTCAGTGTTCCTGCCTTGCTGTACAGTCATTATCTTGTCCTGTGGCTGAATTCTGAACTCATGGATTCATCCTCTTCTCGCAAGAGGCAGCTGCTTCTGGCTTCTGCCCCATTCCTGAAGTAGGCAGCTAGCCATTCCTCTTCTCACCTCATCGAAGTCAGGATGCAGTCAGTTTCGTGCTCCTATTCCATGGCTCCACATAATCATAGCTACCACAACTAGGAAACAATTATCCAAGCCCCCATACTTTCCTTTTAGTTTGCAGATCCTGTTTGTGATGCCATTTGTAGCAGCAAGCATCCTAGCATTCCCAGGATGGTTGCTTAAACAATTTATTACATCTGCTTTTCTAAAGGAAAGCAACTCTAAATGGGTTAACAATCTTACTTTAATCAGTCGAACACATATTATTTACTCAGCTCAGGGGAAAAAGTAAGCACCCTGAACTTCAGATAATACAAACAGAAGTTAGAAGCAGATAAAAAATACAGACAGAGAAACATATCAGCAGACAGGGCTTCCAGTTGTCTGACCATAACATCCATACCTAGGTAGTTACCAGAGCAGGAAGCACCAAAATATGGGTTTTCAAAGCCAGGGGCTCTACAGCTGCCCAGAGACTCATCTGGCCAAATCACAAAACTCTTTCCAAAGTGAGGCCCAAAGCAAAACCTTACAACAGTGAATATAAAACCTTATGAATGTCATAACCCTCTTCACCCACTGCCCAAAAACCAAGTAACAAGGTGTGGGCATTCCTGAAAAACAAGCCTCCAGTCACAGGCTCCATGTGACCACATTCAGCCTATTGGGGGCACAGTATATTTTCAAATCAGAGAAGGTTCTCCGATTTACTTAAGCCTATCAAGGGACCAAGAGGCCAGGGAAGATCTTGATTCCCATTACCATAATAACTTAGAGGTCTTTTCCTTCTATCTTTAATCTTTTTGGGGTATAGATCTAGCTGTAGTATAACTAAAATAGAGAGTACAATTTGGTAACAGCCAGCTTTTTACTTATGACCCAAGGGATCCTAATTAGTCAACTCAGTAGCCATGGTAGAAAAGTTTAGTACTAACATTTCTCACCCATATGTGGTAAGAGAAATAACATTTATTCTAAACTATTTGAAGATAACAATAACAAGTTAACTAAATGTAATATCTTTAGCTGCCCAATCACAACCTCAATACCTGGCACAGTACTTTGTACACTGTTAGCACTTAATAAATGTTTTTCTATTTGAAATTAGAATGTCATATAGACTACTCTCTCCATCTTTGTGGTTAAATGCATTGTTGATTCCACTAGCTCAATGAAGGAATATGAAAATAATGGAAAAATATTTAATGATACTAAGGAGGATAAAAATAAACAAATACCAGTCATTCAAAAAATATTTATTAAAAAAACTACTATGGGCCAGACTGTGTTCTCTTTTTTAATTAATTAATTTATTTTTAGTTTTCAACATTCATTTCCATAAGATGCTGAGTTACAGTTTCTTCTCCCTGTTTTTCCCCTATCTCCCACCACAAAATAGCAAGTCTACTGAATACCCCTTCCCCCAGTCTCTTCTATCTTATATCCTCTCCCATCACTCCACTAACTTTCTAGTAGGGCAAGATGGATTTCTATACACCATTGCCTGTATATCTTATTTCAAAGTTTCATGTAACAAAACAAACTAAATTTTTTTTCAACTTTAAGTTCCAGATTTTTTCCCTTCTTCCCTCCTCACCCACCTCCACTAGGAAAATAAGCAATTTGATATAGGTTGTACATGTGTAGTTACCCAAATCATTTCCATAGTAGTTATATTGCAAAAGACTAAACGTATTTCCCTCCATTATATCCCCCCACTTATTCTATTTTCTCCTTTGACCCTGTCCCTTTTCAAAATGTTTGCTTCTAAGTAGCCTCTCCCCTAATCTGCCCTCCCTTCTGTCATCCCTCTTCTTGTCCCCTAGCCCACTATTTTCCTGTAGGGTAAAATACAAAATTGAGTGTATATGTTATTCCCTTCTTAAGCCAAATTCAATGAGAATAAAACTGGTCAACTCCCTTTCACCTTCCTGCTCTTCCCCTCCACTATGACAGTTTTCCCTTGCCTCTTTTATATGAGATAATTTGCCCTAATCTATCTCTCCCTTTCTCCTTCTCCCAATAAATTTCTCTCTCACGCCGTAATTTAATTTTTTTAAATATCATCCCTTCTTATTCAACTCATCCTGAGCCTTCTGTCTATATATACATGAACATACATATGCCTAAACTCACATACATATTTATATACACATACACACTTCTATACATACATATATATGCATGTATACATACATACATACAAATATATATTCCCTTCAACTATCCCTATACTGACAAAAGTTGTTTTTCCATGTAGAAATGTAAATAGTTCAACTTTAATGAGTTCCTTATGATTACTTTTTCCTGTTTACCTTCTCATGCTTCTCTTGTATCTTGTATTTGAAAGTCAAATTTTCTGTTCAGCTCTGTTTTTTTCAATCGAGAATGATGGAAAGTCCTCTATTTAATTGAAAGACCATATTTTTCCCAGTAGCATTATACTCAGTTTTGCTGGGTAGGTGTTTCTTGGTTTTAGTCCTAGCACCTTTGACCTTCCAGAATATTATATTCCAAGCCCTTCGATCCCTTAATGTAGAAGCTGCTAGGTCTTGTGTTATTGTGATTTTGTTTCCACAATGCTCAAATTGTTTTTTCCTGACTGCTTGCAGTATTTTATCTTTGACCTAGGAACTCTTAGGATTTGGCTTTGATATTCACAGGAGTTTTCTTTTTGGCATCTTTTTCAAGGGGGGATAGGAGAATTTTTTTCAATTTCTATTTCTCCCTCTTGTTCAAGATTATTCGAGCAATTTTTCTTGATGATTTCTTGAATGATGCTGCCTAGGTTCCTTTTTTGATCATGGCTTTCAAGTAGTCCAATAATGTTTAAATTATCTCTGTTTTCCAGGTCAGTGGTTTTTCCAATGAGATATTTCATATTGCCTTCTAATTTTTCAATTCTTTGGATCTGTTTTATAATATCTTGATTTCTCATGAAGTCATTAACTTCAAATTGAAACCAATATAATTTTAAAGGAGTTATTCTCTTCAGTGCATTTTTGAAATTCCTTTTCCTTCTGGCAATTCAGTTTTTTAAGGCATTCTTCTCCTCATTGACTTTTTGGCCATCTTTTTGAGTTAGTCATTATTTTTAAGGTGTTATTTTACTCAGTGCATTTTCATGTCTCCTTTAGCAGGCTGTTGACTTGCTTTTCATGATTTTGTTGTATCGTTCTCATTTCTCTTTCCAATTTCTCCTTTACTTCTTTTATTTGACTTTCAATATTCTTCTTGAATTCCTCCATGGATTGTAACCAATTCATATTTTTCTTGGAGGATTTCGATGCAGGGTTTCTGACTTCACTGTCCTCCTCCCACTCCATGCCTTAATCCTTATTGTCCCTCAAAAAAGATTTCTATGGTCTTTTTGTGCTTCCTATGCTTGCTCATTTTGCCAGCCAATTACTTGATTTTTGAGCTCTTTGCCACAATAGAACACTGTTTCCAGAATGGAGAGAGCTTTGTCCCAAATTGCTGGGGTTTTCACAGCTGCCAGAGCTATTAAGAGGGTGCTCTCTCTACAGCCCTCACAAGCTCTGGCTCCCTGGCCACATACCACAGGACCACCACCCAAGACTATGCTCCAGATCATAGCAGGTTGAAGCAAGAGTGTTCACCCTCTTTATGGTTGCTTGGGGCCCCTACAATCTGAAAACAGCCATGTGGTGGTTGTGGTGGCACAACTGCTGGCCCTTGGCTGCTTCTTGCCCCAGGGGTAGCGCCCAGATCATGCTCTTCCATCCCCCCTTTCCAATAGAGTTACACTGGCTCTTTACTTTGTTTTTAGCATTTATGGGTTGAGAAGTCTGGAAACTGCCACACATGCTGTTGCTTCACTCTCCTGAAGTCTTCTCTTGCTGCTGCTGATCAAAGCCTCTCTTGGGCCAGAACTGCATAGCTCATGCTCCTATCTTGGTGTGTTAGACCCTTTCTGTTGCCCTGCCAGGTTGCCTTAAGTGGGAGATATGTTTCTCTCTGTCACTTTGTGGGTTCTATAGCTCTAAAGTTTGTTTAGAGACACTTTTTTTACATGTATTGGAAGGGATTGGAGAGGGAGCTCTTGCCAAGTTTTTGCTTCTCTCTACCATCTTGGCTCCACCCCCCCCCCTGTGATAGTAATGGCAATTAAAGATTCCCCTGTATTGGCTTGGTTTTCAAATTGATTGTGTTAAAACCCAGAGTTTGTTAATCCCACCTGTGGGATGGGCTTGTTGATGTGAAAAGAAAGTCCAGAACTGGGAGGAGCTGGTGATGTAGATTTGGAGAGACACTAGAGAGAGGCAGAAGATCTTTTTTGGAAGCAGCACCTCGTGGAGAGAGAGAGACTAAGAGAATTGCTGGTGGCCGCTTTGAATTGCCCTGGACTTTTGAGACCTGCCCCCTGAGCTGCCAAGGACTGAGGAGACATGGCTGTTTTGCTGGTACTTTGTCTGTCTGTTTTGATGTTGTTTTGCCAGATTTGTCCACTGGTGAAAGACAGTCCTTTTGTTGAAGAAGTCCTGGAACCTGGCTGTTCGCTAAGAAGCCCTGAGACTGTCCTGCAGACAGAGAGTGAATACTGTCCACTGGTGAGGGACAGTGCTGTTGTTGCAGGGGTCTGGAGACTGTCCTGCAGACAGAATGAATACTGTCCACTGGTGAAGGACAGTGCTGTTGTTGCAGGGGTCTGGGAGCCTTTCTGTTGGTTCAGAAGCCCTGAAGAAGGATTTTCTTGTTGTATGTTTACAGAAATCCTGGGAGAGGGCTTTGCTAATGTGTTCAGGGGTTCTAGGACTGTTCTACAGACAGAGGATAAATTCATGAAGGGACTGGCAATGTATCTTATGGCCTTGCTAAGCCTTGTCTCTCCAGGAACTAAGATTGCTGAGAACTTGCCTCGTGTCAAGATGAAGAAAAGACCTCCATTTGGGTATTAAGTGCTGTGTTTAAACTTGATGTAACTCTGGGGTAGATTCAATTGTGATCCAGGGGTGGGGAACTTTTGACCTTATTGTGCTCTGTGATTGACAAATGAAGGTACTTTACCTATGTTTGGAAACTAATCTCCATTTGAGAAGAGGGGTTTTGTGGTGGACTTAATTAAGGTATAGCCTAGGGGTGGAGTAGTATTTAGAACAGGGACTTTGTAATTGATTGAATGATTGGAAGATCCTGGGGTGGGGTAGTACTTGGAGATTATTTAATCACACTTAGTAAATGCTGTATTTTGAATGATGTCATGTTTTGATCTTCTCTGTTCTTGGTTTGTCACTGAATAAAATGGAGAGCACCTATGCTGGTATTCTGAACCTTGGGAAGTTGCCTTTCCTTGGCATTACATTACACCCCCCCCCCCAGGAAATGTTCTAAAAAGAAAAAAAAATACACAACAATCCTGCTCTCAAAGAACTCATTATCTAATGGGGCAATAAGCAAACAGACAAATGAGTGCAAAGAAAGTATATACAAAGCATTGAAAACACTTAAAAGAAGAAAGGAGAGGTTGGGAAAGGTTTCTTATATATGATGAGATTTTCATTAAAACTTATAAGAAAATAAGGACACCAAGAGATAGAGATGAAAAAGGAGAGTATTCTAATCATGGCCAATTAGAGAAAATGCCTGAAGCCAAGAGATGAACAAAATAAAACCAGTATGATTGGTGGGAGAGAATATGGTGGGGGCATAAAGTGTAAGAAGAGTGAAATGGTAGTAGGCAGCTATGTTATGAAGGATTCTGAATATCAAATAGAGGGTTTTGTATTGATCCTAGAGCAGATAGGGATCCACTGGAGTTTATGGAGTAGGGAGTTGAAATAGTCATATTGTACTTTAGAAAATTCACTTTGATGGTAGAATGGAAGATGGACTGGAGCAAGAAAAAATTTAAATGCAACCATCAGAAGGTTATTGTAATAGGAATGAAGTAATGAAGACTTGCACCATAATGGTGGTAGTGTCAAAGGAGAAAAGGGGGATGTATTCAACAGATGTTGTAAAAGTAAATTTGAAAGGTCTTTATAACAGATTGAATATGGAGGTAAGATACAGTAAAGAGACAAAGATGACAGCTAGGTTGCAAGCCTGAGGGACTGGAAAGATGGTAATACTCCTGACATTAACAGGGAAATTAGGAAAGGGATAAAGTATAGTGGGAAAGATAATAAATTCATTTATGGAAATATTGAGTTTAAGATTTGAGATTAGTGAAATGCAGCTGAAGATGTGAAGTCAGCAAAGAGGTTAGGAAAGGAGAGATAAATCTGAGGGTCATTACCATAGAGATGTTAATTAAACCCATGGAAACTGATGAACTCACCAAGTGAAGTAATACAAAGGAAGAAGAGAAGAGAGTACAGGATGAAACTATGGGACATCTATGGTTAGAGAGCACAACATGTTTAAGGATATAGGAAAGGAGACTGGAGAGTGGTGTGATAGTTGTCTACCATCACCCCCCTTATACAATTTGGTACCATAAATGTTTGCAGTAGCAATAGGAGAAGAATAAGAAATTGAGGGAATCAAATTAGGCAAGTTAGAGACTAGTTAGAGTGATCTCTTTGCAAAGGATATGATGATATACTTAGAGAATCAAGCAAAAAACTACTTGAGATAATAAATAAATTTGGCAAAGTTGCAGGATATAAAATAAACCCACATAAATACTTGACATTCCTATATATTTTTAACAAAATTGAGCAGCAAGAGGTAGAAAAAGAAATTCCATTTAAAGTTACTGTAGACATTATAAAATATTTGGGAATCAATCTGCCAAAACACAACCATAATCTATATGAACACAACTACAGAACAATTTTCACACAAATAAAGTCAGACCTTACTAACTGGAAAAAACATCAGTTGCTCATGGCTGCATCAAAATAACATAATAAAATTGACAATTTTACCTGAATTAAATTACATATTTGGTGCCACTCCAGTCAATCTACCAAAAACTTTCTTCATAGAGCTAGAAAATAGAGTAATAAAATTCATTTGGAACAACAAAAGGTTCAGAATATCGAAGGAATCAATGAAAAGAAATGCTATAGAAGGTGGCCTAGCCATACCAGATTTTAATTTGTATTATAAAGCAGCAGCCATCAAAATTACTTGCTACTGGCTGAGGAACAGTGTAGTGGGTCAGTGGAATAGATTGGGTACATGAGACTCAGCAGTCAATGACTATAGTAATCTACTGTTTGATAAACCTTAGACCCCAGTTTTGTGGATAAGAACTTACTATTTGACAAAAACTTCTGAGAAAACTGGAACATAGTATGGAGAAAATGGGCATGGACTAATATGTAACACAGTATACCAAAATGAGTTAAAAATGGGTGCAGAACCTAGGAATAAAGGCTGATACACTAAGCAATCTGGGAGAGCAAGGAATAGCTCACCTGTTAGATTTATGGAGAAGGGAAGATTTTATGACCTAAGAAGAGTTAGAGAGCATTAAAAAATGCAAAATGGATAGTTTTGATTACATTAAATTGCAAAGTTTCTGTACAAAAAAAGCCAATGTAATTAGGATTAAAAGGGAAATGTAAAATTGGGAAAGAATTTTTACAACCAATGTCTCTGATAAATACCTCATTTCTAAAATAAACAGAGAATTGTGTCAAATCTATAAAAATACAAGTAATTCCCTATTTGATAAATGGCCAAAGATATGAACAGGCAGTTTTCAGAGGAAGAAATTATTGATATACATAAGCATATGAAAAAATGTTCTAAATCACTATTGATTAGTGAAATGCATATCAAAACAGCTCTGAGGTACCACATCTCACAGGTCAGATTGGCTAAGATGGCAAAACAGGAAAATGATAAATGCTGGAGAGGATGTGGAAAATTGGAACACTACTGCATCATTGGTGGAGTTGTGATCTGATTCTGGAGAGCAATCTGGAACTATGCCCCAGGGGCTTTAAGTAGGTGTATTCCCTTTAACCCAGCAATACCATTTTGTATACAAAAGAGATCATAGAAGTGGGAAGAGTCCCCATATTTACAAAAATATTTATAACAGTTCTTTTCGTGGTGGCAAAGAATTAGAAATCAAAAGAGATGCCCATAAAATTGGGGAATGGCTAAACAAGTTGTGGTATATGAATGTAATGGAATACTATTGTGCTATAGGAAATGAGGAGAGCCAGACATCATAATAACACAGAGAGACTTATACAAACTGATTCTTAGTGAGAAAAGCAGAACAAGGAGAAATTTGTATACAATTACAGACACAATGTATATGTGAAGACCAGCTTTGATAGACTGGGCTCTTCTCAGGAATGCAAGTTTATAAGACAACTTCAAAAGACTGATGATGGAAAGAGGTGTCCACATCCAGAAAAAGAATTACAGAGTTTGAATGCAGATTGAAGCAAATTACCTGCTTTCTTTCTTTTTCTTGTTTGTTTTTGTTTCCTCTTTCCCATTGTTCATTCGATTCTTTATAATCCTTCTTTACAACCTGACTGATGTTTAATGTGAAGGTATTTGCAGATCCTTTATTTGAGTGCATACCACCATGTCGGGGAGGGAAGAAAGGAAGGAGGTGAAAATTTGAAACTCAAAACATTGTAGAATTGAACCTTGTAAACTAAAAGTAAACATATGAATTAATAAAACTTTAAAAAATATTTCTAATTATCATTTTAATTTCCTTGTCATTGGAGGTAAATTCACCATTTTCATTTTTGATACTGGTAATTTCTTTATTTTTTTATCTGATTGACAACGGGTTTATCCATTTTATTGTTTGGTTTTCTTTTTTGTTTTTGCAGAAAGCCAGATCTTAGTTTTATTTATTATTTCAATAGTTTTCTTAATTTCAATTTTATTAATCTTTTATTTGGTTTTCAGTATTTCTAATTTGGTGTTTATTTGGGGATCTTCAATTTGTTCTTTTGTTAGTGTTTCCAATTGTGTGTCCAATTCATTGATCTCCTCTTTCTCTATTTTCTGATTCTGATCTTTGGGATATTCTTCTCCTCTTTGGGTTTTTAAACCTCTTTTGCTGTTTGTACTACTCTATTTTTAAGGTATTTTCTTGAGTATATTTTGAGTCACCTTTGGCAAATTATTGACTTGTTTTTCATGATTTTCTTGCATCACTTTCATTCCTTTTCTCAATCTTTCCTCTACTTCTCTTACTTGATTTTCAAAATTCTTTTTGATCACTTCTGTGGCTTGAGACAAATTCATATTTTTCTTGGAGGCTTTGCAGTTTGGAACTTTGGCTTTGTTGTCTTCTGAATGTATATTTTGATCATCTTTGTCACCAAGTGAATAGATTGTATAGTCTGACTTTTCCCCAAATGTTTGCTCATTTTCCCAGCCAATTACTTGACTATCTAACTCTTTGTAAAAGTAGGACCCTGTTTCTGTTGTGGAGGGCATACTGTCCCAAGCTTCAGGGATTTTGTGCAAGCTGTTTCCAGAGATACTTCTAGGGACCTGTAAATTTTCAGTTTTTCTAAGATGGGATATTCTAAAGAGAGGTGTTTACTCCTCTCCTCCTCTGTGCTATCATCCGTGAGTCACCACAAGTACCCTTTCTGCCCAGGAATTGTGAGGAAGTTTCCCTCTCCACTGCTGCCACAAAGTCTGCTGTGCCAGCGCTCCTCCTCACCCCAGGAATGTGACAAATTATATATTTATTTCCATACCAACCAATCTACCAAAAAAAATCATTATACAGATAGAAAAAATAGTAACAAAATTTATTTGAATGAACAAAAGGACCAGAATATCAAGGGAATTAATGAAAAGTAATGCCAGGACAAATAAATAGAATCCTGTGTGAATGCCCACAAACATATCCCTGTAATCACTTTTTTTTTTGGGGGGGGGGCTTTATTATATTTTTTTTCATTTTTCAAATGCTTTTTTAACTTATGATTTACATGATTCATTTCTGCCTGATTTTGAGTTGCAAATTTTCTCCTCGTTTTTCCCCTACTCACTGCCCCAAAATAGCAGTCCCACAGTATATCTCCTCCTCCAATATGTTCTCTCCCATATCTTCTCCCACACCGCCTTCAACTTTTCCAGTAGGGCATGGTGGATCTCTATGCCCCAGTGCCTGTATATCTTAGTGCCCAATTAAATGTAAAATAGTATGAATAATAGTATATATATATATATATATATATATATATATATATATATGTACACACACACACACATTATTTTTACTGGGAAGATAAGCAATTCAGTATAGGTTGGACATGTGTAGCTAATGCAAAACATTACCATAGTAGATATATTGTAAAAGACTGACTATATTTCCCTCCCTCCTATGCCAGCTCTCACTTGTTCTATTATCTACTTTGATCCAGTCCTTTTCAAAAGTGGGTACTTCCAACTTCCCTCCCCCCCCCAGCCTACCCTCCCTTCCATCATCCCCCCTCTCATCCTCTTCACCCCTACTCTCTTGTAGTGTGAGATATCCTACTTAGTGTGAATTTCATTACTTCCCCCGAGCCAAATTCAATGAGAATAAGGTTGGCCCATTCCCTTTTGCCTTCCCATTCTTCCCCTCCATTGTAACCATTTTCCCTTGCCTCTTCTATATGAAATAATTTACCCAATTCTGTCTCTCCCCATCTCCTCTCATTATATTCCTCTCTCACTTCTTAATTTACCTTTTATGTATCATCCCTTCCTATTAAATTGGTCCTGTGCCCTTTATGTATACCTGCAAACATATATACACACATTCACATATGTATTCATACACCGGTATATATCCCAAAATAGACATATATATGTGTATGTATGTGTGTGTGTATATATATGTTCCTTTCAACTGTTTTCATACTGAGAAATGTTTCATCAGGTACTATAATCTTTTTTTTCCATGCAGGAATGTTAATAGTTCAACTTTGATAAGTTCCTTATGATTTCTTTTCCCTGTTTAACTTCTCATGCTTCTCTTGCTTCTTGTATCTGAATTTATATTCAACTCTGTTGTTTTCATCAAGAATGCTTGAAAGTTCTCTATTCTGTGAGTTATCCTGATTGCGTTTCCACAATATTCAAATTGTATCTTCCTGGATGCTTGTTATATTATCTCCTTGAGCTGGGAATGCCAGAACTTGGGTAATATTCCTAGAAGTTTTCTTTTTGTGATCTTTTTCAGGGGGTGATCGGTGGATTCTTCCAACCCCTACTTTTGCCTTTTGTTCTAAATATCACAGCAATTTCCCTTGAGAAATTATTGCAGGATGATTTCTAGGTTCTTTCTTTGATCATGGCTTTCAAGTAGTCCAATAATTTTTAAATTATCTCTCCTGGATCTATTTTTGAGGTCAGTGGTTTTTCCAATGAGATATTTCACATTGCCTTCTGTTCTTTCATTTATTTGGATCTGTTTTACAGCATCTTGATTTCTCATAAAGTCATTGGCTTCCATTTCCTCCAGTCTAATTCTGAAATAATGATTCTCCTCAGTGAAGTTTTGAGATTCTTTTTCCATCTGGCAAATTTGGCTTTTGAAAGCATTCTTCTCTTCATTGACTTTTTGAGCCTCTCTTTCCATTTTAATTAGTCTATTTTTAAGGTATTATTTTCCTCAATCAGGCTGTTAACTCTCATTTCATAATTTTCATGCATTGTTCTTATTTCTCTTCCCAATTTTTCCTCCACTTCTTTTATCTGCTTCTTCATGTCCTCTATGGCATGTAACGTGCTAATATTTTTCTTGGAAGCTTTTGGTGAAGGAGTTCTGACTTCACTGTCTTCCTCCTGTTCCATGCTTGGATCTATTTTGTCCCCGAAACTGGAGTCTAATGTTGGATTCTTCTGTTTGCTTTGATTCCTTTGGCTGGTCATGTCGCCCCTCAGTCACTTGACCCTTGGGCTTTTTGCCACAGTAGTACTCTGCTATCAGATAGGGGAGCTTCGTACCAAATGCTGTGGTTTTCTCAGCTGCTGGAGGTATTAGTTGGGTACCCTCTCTGAAGCCTGGCAAACTGGACACACACCCCAGGACCTCCACCCTAGACCATAATCCAGATCCAAGCAGGTTAAAGCAAGAGCTATTACCTTTCAGAATGGTTGCTTGGTCCCCCTACACTCTGCAGGCCAGGAGCCGAACCTGCTGTGGCAGCAGCTGCACCACAGCCCTCAGTGACTTCTTGCCCCAGGGGAAAAAGCTGAAGCACTCCCAACTACTGGGTCCCAATGTCCACACTGCCCTGTCCTCTCACTTTGTCCTTAGCATCTATGCATTGATCCATGTAAACTTTTTCTGATCGGTAATTCATTCCCTTACTGTCTGTGGGGTGAGAGATGTGTAAGCAGCTGCTGCTACTAATGTCATTGCTGTTGTCACTGTCACCACCCTGGGACTGTGTTTGGGCCATGTCTAGTCTGCATTCCTCTATCACTCAGGTCAAACAAACATTTCTTACTGACGTTCTAAATTGTCTTTGCATTTGTGGTTTCAGAAGATTGGATATTCCTCAGTTGCCAGTGATTCTGAGGCCTCCTCTTGGTTTGCTGGGGGTGGGACTCAGACTGTGCCAGCACAGCCCATGCCTGACTGTTTTCTTCTCTGAGGCTGGTGTGACAGACCTTTCCCATCTCCCATCCAGGTTGTCTTGGGCTGAAAATTTCTTTCACTCTTTCTTTTTGTGGGTTCCACTGCTCTAGAATTTGTTTAGAGTCATATTTTAGAGGTATTTGTAGATGTTTGGGGAAGAGCTCAAGTGAGTCGCTGCTTTTACTCTGCCATCTTGCCCCTGCCCCTCTGATAACATCAAATTAAAAAGGTTTTACACAAACAAAACCAATGAAACCACATTAAAAGGGAAGCAGAAATCTGGGAAACAATTTTTATTACCAGTTTTTCTGATGAAGAACTTATTTCTAATATATATATAAAACTGTATTAAATTCTTTTTTTTTTCTTTTTGGAGGGCAATAGGTGTTAAGTGACTTGCCCAAGGTCACATGACTAGTTTGTGTGTGTGTGTGTGTGTGTGTGTGTGTGTGTGTGTTTGTGTTAAGTGTCTGCGGCCGGATCTGAACCCAGTCCTCCTGACTCTAAGGCCGGTGCTCTATTCACTGCACTACATAGCCACACCCAACAGTGTTAAATTCTTAAGAAGTCATCCCCTAATTGATAAATGGTCAAAGGATATGAGCAGTCAGTTTTCAAAGGAAGAAATGAAAGCTGTCTATAATCATATAAAATGCTCTAAATCACTATTGATTTGAGAAATGCAAATTAAAACAACTCCGAGATATCACGTTACACCTATCAGACTGGTTAATATTTCAAGTATTCTTTTTTTTTTCACTTTGTTTTGGAGGGGCAAAGGCAGGGCAATTGAGATTAAGTGACTTGCCTAAGGTCACATGACGAGTTAAATATATGAGGCTGTATTTGAGCTCAGGTCCTCCTGACTCCAGGGCAGGTACTCTATTCACTGGACCACCTAGCCACCTGATTGGCTACTTCAGAAAAGGAAAATGACAAATGTTGGAGAAGATGTGGGAAAGTGGAACATTGATGCTTTGTTGGTGGAGTTGTGAATTGATCTGACCATTCTGGAGAACAATTTGAAACTATACTCAAAGAGCAACCAAATTGTACCTATCCTTTGATCCAGCAATACCAAAGAGAGCCTGAAAAAGGGAAGAGTACCCACATGTACAAAATGTATTTATAGCTGCTCTTTTTGTAGTATCAAAGAAATGGAAATTGAGAGGAGGTCTATCAACTGGAGAATGACTCAATGAGTTGTGGTATATTAATATAATGAAATATGACCAGGCTAGTTTCAGAAAAAGATGGAAAGATTCATGTGAACTGATGCTGAGTGAAGTGAGCAGAACAAGGAAAACACTGTACGGAACAAACGCAACATTATATGACGATTGACTATGGTAGCTTTTCATCTTTTCAGAAATGCAATGATACACAACAATTCCAAAGCCTTGAGATGGAAAATGGTAACCACATCCATAGAAAGAGCTGTGGAGTCTGTATGCAGAGTAAAGCAGCCTATTTTACAATTTTGCTTGTTTTTTTTTTTCTTTCTCATGGCTTTTCCATTTTGTTCTTATTTTTCTTTCATGGTAGGACAAATGTGGAAATACATTTAACATTATTGTATTTAGGCAACCTATGTCAGATTACTTGCTGTTTGGGGGAGGGGTAAGAGGAAGGAGAAAAATTTGGCACTAAAAAATCTTACAAAAATGAATGTTGAAAACTATCTTTACATGAAATTGGGAAAAATACTATTAAGTAAGAAAAAAAGACATATATAGAATAAATTAATGATAAACTAAAATGAAAACTCTACAATTAAGAAAGGCTGAGAAAAGTTTATTGCAGAAGATGAAACTTTAGAAGATTTGAAGTAAGCCTCTCCATAGATAGTGGTGGAAATGAGGAGGCATACTTCTAAACACAGAAGATAGTGAAAATATAGTCAGGAGATAGAGTATCATGGGAGGGCTATCAAGTAGGACGGTATCACTGGGTTGCAGGAGGGAAGTAAGGTGTAAGAGGACATGAAAGTTAGGAAGGGGTCATGTTACAGAGGTTTTTTTTTTTTTTACAAACATATGATTTTATATTAAATTCTAGAGTGAATAGATAATCACTGGAGTTCATTGAATAGAGTGGTTTTATTATCACGCCTATGAAATTGTCTCATGCTTTTCCAAAATCTAGGTTTATAAATTGTCTATAGTAATCTCCTCGTTGGTGAAGCAGTGGTGGTGTGAGATGTAAAAAGGTTTTTGAAAAAGCTTTTCTATGAAGGGTCAGAGAAAATAAAGTTAGCATTATAAATACATATGTACATATATAACATAATTTTATATTATAATTATAAATAATTAAAATTTATTAATGTTGCAAAAATTTTCTTAGGATTAGGGAAACCTGAGGATATTTCTAGATAGCTGGGAAGGAGTCAGTGGCAACAAAGAGATTGTATGAGAAAGGAGTGAGTCCTTGAGCAATTTCTGGAGGTGAAGAAAGGAGATGGAATGAAGGACACACATATAGATGGATTAGAATTAAAAAGCCGAAGTGACAGTGTTTCTTCTGACAAAGGTGAAGAAAATGGTGTTAAGATGATAATAATGCTGAATTCAGAGCAGAGGATGGGAGTTGAGATAGTTCCAATTGGATAACTTCTTCCTATTCAGAAAAGTAGTTAACTTATTCATTTTATAGGGCATCTGGGTAACTCAAAGGATAGAGTGCTGGTCATGCAGTCAGGAGTAATGGAGTTCAATACTAGACTCAGGAACTTACTAGTTGTGTGACTCTGGACAAGTCACTAATCACATTTGCCTAGATTCCTCATCTGCAAAATGACTTGGAGAAGGAAATGACAAATAATTTTGGTATCTTCACCGAGAAAACACCAAATGGGGTCCAAAAGAATTAGATATGACTGAGTCAATTCAACAACTCATCTTCTATAAATGTAAAGATTGAGAGCTTAAACTTTGAATGATTGCTCTTGCATTCCATAGCTCCAATAAAGGTGAAATTAGTACTCAAGCCTCTTGTCTTTAAGGACATGGTTCTCAATTAAAATTTATACAAAATTCCATAAATAAATATTTGTTAGTATCTTTCCATTAAGTATGCTATAAATTAAGCCAATATTTCCTGTTGCTGAGAGTCCTGAATAAGAATTCTGTCTGTAACAATTAGTTTCCATTGGTGTTTTTTAAAATCCCTTTGCTTTTTGTTGAGAAATGATAAACCAAAAAGAAAATAATGAATTCTGGTACAAAATGCACAAAAGAATATCATGTTTATTTTAAAATCCTATTATTTTCCTATTCTAATATGCTATACAATGAAGCATTTGAACAAAGGTAAAGAAAATTATTTATGATAACCATTTCTTTGAGGTAGAAAGTTGTTTAAAAGTTTCTTACGAAACATTAATAGCATTATAAATGTTTGCCCTCCATGTTACAAATGGCCACTCATTAAATGCTCTATGAAAATGCATTTTTATAACAATACTGCTGAAACAATGTGTTCATCCTACAGTGGCTAATGAGGGAAAATGGAAATTAATACCATATGGATAAACTCATTTCTTTCACTGTTTTTTTTAATTAATAATGTCATCATTACATACTTTGCTAATGATTCCAAAAGAGCATCCTTTTCTTTCACACTCTTCTTTGTAATAAAATGAACTTCTAAATTAAATACTTTCATTTAACAACACAGAGATCACATGTCCTCTCTCCACAATCACCGAAGTAGCTAAAGCAGCAAGGTAGGAGAGATAGTGTTTGCATTAGCATGAACATTGGGTGAAATTTTGAAATGACCTGGGGTCTAATATTTATACTTCTTTAACGATATTGTAAGATGTGTTATCTTCATAAGTCACTTTGTCTCTGAGAAGAAAAATGACTTTCCCTCTTCATTTGGTCAACTGCAAAATGGGGGTTAAAAACTCCCCTCCCTACCATTTTGAGTTGCTAAGTATAACACCATGTTCTAGAAAGCTGCTTAGTAGGCTACAACCTTCTGTGCAAATTAAAGGCACTAAAACAACAGTAAGGACAAAGAAAGACATTTTAAATGAGATTAGCAACTGAAGGGGAGACATAACCTTGCCTCTCCAGTGTAGGATAGAAGAAACTTTTCTGCCATTGATCTGTGACAGTGGGAGGTAGGAATGAACTGCAAGCAACGCACAAATACGTAAAAACAATAATTAAGTTCCATTTGGAATATGAAGACTGAACTCTTATTTTGATTCTTTTCTCTTTCAAGGAGATAGATCTTTAGATTGGAAAGGATCTATTTAATAGAAAAAGCAGAGAAATGGTAATACAGAACCTTGTTCTTATCTTAAAGTTTAAGTCAAGAGGCCAAATGAAGTAAAACTGAAGGCACTAAAAAGAAAGTAGAAACATGATTGCTGAGTAACTATCAGTGACATTCTGAAAGACTGTGGAAAGCAGAAGAGATGCCATGAAGGAGGAGAAGAAAGTGGAGCATGTGGTGCAGGAAAAGAAAGAAGGGAAGAAAGGAAGAAAGGAAGAAAGAAAGAAAGAAAGAAAGAAAGAAAGAAAGAAAGAAAGAAAGAAAGAAAGAAAGAAAGAGAAAGAAAGAAAGGAGGAAGAGAGAAAGAAAGAAGCAAAGGAAGGAAAGGGAAGAAGAGGAGGAGGAGGAGAAGGAGAAGGAGAAGGAGAAGAAGGAGGAGGAGGAGAAGGAGAAGGAGAAGGAGAAGGAGAAGGAGAAGGAGAAGGAGAAGAAGAAGAAGAAGAAGAAGAAGAAGAAGAAGAAGAAGAAGAAGAAGAAGAAGAAGAAGAAGAAGAAGAAGAAGAAGAAGAAGAAGAAGAAGAAGAAGAAAATGTCTACATACTCTCAGACAATGAGCTTGAATTGTATTACTGGCAAAATTCTTTCCCATATTAGGTAAATAGTTTGTGAGGGAAAGAACATCAAAGATTGTTTAAAATGACCCTGATTTCATCACAAGAAACGACAGCTTTCATTTCTTTTTATTTTGACAGAATAATTAAACTAGTGCATTAGAAAACTGCCATAAACATAGATTTCGTTCATGTATTTGACAAAGTTTCTCATATTTTCTATGTGGACAAGACAGAGAAATATAATTTGAATCCCTTCTTCACAGAGCTGAAAACTGATTTTCCTAACAGGCAAGATAGACCATTTCTTTCTCTACCCATAGCTACCAGTAACTTCCTATTACCCTTAGGAACATATATAAACTTCTTTGTTTTTCATTCAATGCCTTTCACAACCTGAACTAAATCTACCTCTCCTCTCTTATAGTGCGTTACTCACTTTGCTGAGCTCTATGGTCCAGTAAAACCATCTTACTGTTGCTCCTCAAACATTATATTATACCCTCTGACAATTTTGCCTTTGCACTACATGTCCCTCCCACCAACTCCACATCTCTAGAATGCACTACTTCCTTCCCTCTACTTCTTAGAATTTCTGGTTTCCTTCCAGATTCGAACAAAGAGTAACTTCTATGAAACATATTCTGATCCACCAACTGCAAGTGTCTGCCCTCTATTACTTTTGTTTATTTTTGACACATTTGACACATTCTATATATGTATGTATTAACCTTCAAGGATAGAATATGCCTTTCTTGATGGCAGACACAGTTTCACTTTTGTCTTTGTAACTGCAGCATAAGGAACACAACAGGCACTTTATTACCATTGATTGATTCATTAACTCTATATTTATATTTAGCAACTGAGTATTTTTCTTAGTCGTGTCAGTTTGGAGCATGCCAGTACAATAATTGTGAGTTGCCTGGGCCCATTTAAGTTGTAGGTGGAGCTACATTGTGGCATATAAATAGTGTTGTTGTTGCTGTTTTAACCACATAGACACTACCACAACTTTTCCTTTCAAGAACACAAAGGTCCAAACCTATGAGTAACTTCTTATAAAGTAACACCCTTTGCCAAAATGAATAGGCAATGGTATTACTGCCTATCATCTTAATATTCCTTGGCACTTAGAGGTTAGATAACTTGATTAGGATCAAACAGATTGTATGTGTCAGTGTCAATATTTAACTCAAAATCTTGATTTGGAATCCATCCTCTATCTACTTTGCAATGCTGCTTCTCCCTGTTTTTTTCTAATATGTTGTGTTTTTATTTCTTTTGTTTAGTTTACTGTTTGCCAACTAGTGAGTAGTTATGTGTAGTTAACATGATCATCTGGTCACTTGCATGGTGGATACCATTTTATCATGTTTATGTAATTAGGACTCAGTGAAGTACACCACAGAATAGACAGATTTCTTGGTACATGACTGTTTGAGGGTTATTTTAATTGCCAGGATCCTCCAGATGTTCCCATTTGCATATCTAATATTATGATGATTTTATTAAGCACCATGACATAGGAAGGCCTCCTGAAGGAGTCTAACATGTCCATTTATACATGAAAGACTAAGTTGATGAAGAATCTCCAGGGCCCAGATTTCAATAAGTTTAGCAGTAGTCTATAAACTGTGTTCTACACACACACACACACACACACACACACACACACACACACACACTATAATGTTTGCAGCTAGATAGATGATAGATAGGTTGATACATAGATAGAGACAGACAGACAGACAGATAGATAGATAGATAGATAGATACATAGATACATAGATACATAGATAGATACATAGATAGATAGAAATATATAGATATGGAACAGATGGACAATAAGAAGGATCCAGCGTTAAAGTTTCCCTACTGGCTTCGCTGGCTTACTTTAAGCCCCAAATAACAGGTTTTTTTTAGAAAGTTTTCACAAGTCTTCTTAATTCTAGTGCCTTCACTGTATTAATTATTTCCTATTTAGCCCACATATAGTTTGTATACATTTGTTGCATGTTATCTCCCTCATTAGATTGTAAACTCCTTGAGGGCAAGGAATGCTTTTCCTTGTTTTTGTATCCTCAGAGCTTATCACAGTGTCTGGCACATGGTGGGTGTTTCCTAAATGGTTTTCAATTGATTTATTATTAAACAGTAAGAGAAGAGTAAGTTAGATAGTATTTTGTCAATTGCAAAGATCTTTTACTGGCCCAAATATTTCCATGAAAGCAAAAGTAATTTTCTTCAATTCTAACCTTGTGTTAGTGTCTGATAATAAAATGTGAACTACCATCACTTCTGAAGAACGAAATGTGAGTATAGCACAGAGGGCAATGGAGGAGAACATAGTGAGTGTAAATAAGCTGCAGTGATCAAGCATTTCCAAAGAAGAACAAAAAGAAAGGAAAATATCAGAGAATTATATAATAGGAAGAATATATAGGTTAGTTTCATATTACCAGAGAAAGCTGGACAAAAAGTGCTCTACTGTGCCCCTCTGTTGAAAGAAGAAAGTGAAGAAGAAATCCAACACATTATGAAGGCCATCTAAGATGAATATTTGGGACAATATGGGTAAGAGTTGTGCAAGATGAGATTTTTATTTTCATCATGGGAGGGAACTCTTAAATCAATCAGTTCAAAGATCCATTTGTGTATTTTAAATCTGCATTGACCATTCTCAGATTAACAACATGAGCAACTGCTACCCAGAAGGTGGTGGAGTTAGATGATAGAAAGTCACCTATCATCTGATCGCTTAAAGCTCCCTTTGTTGTTAGGTAAATCACAGAACTGTAAGGATGAATGTGAGATTATCTCCTTCTAGCTTGCTCCTATGGGGAACAGAATTGTACTAGTGGTTAGAAATACTCTCCTTAAGGTTGAATTTAAGAGATATAATAGCAGCCTCAAATATTTGAAGGATTATTTGTACAGAAAAAAAAGGTTTAGACTTCTTTTGTTTTTGTTCCAAAGGATGCAACAAGAAGGAATAATTTTAAGTAAGAGAGGAAAATTAAAATGTCCTTGCATGGGGATGCGCATGAAAGAATCATCCCACAGAGGATCTGCAGATTTAACTTGGCCACTGTGGAAAAATGTGCTTACTTCTCTGAAGGAGTCACTCAGAGAAACCCCAAGACTCTGTTCTTTGTCCTTTGCTCCTTTATTTTTCTCCTTCCTTTACTGTCATTATTCTTAATCTCTTCTATCTCCATCTCAATGGTCATTTCTACAGAGATAACACTCATTTCTATATAATTTGACCTAATTCCTTATGTAGGAAACCAAAATGCCTGCTATGGGAATGGGAATATGAAAATCTTCCCTGCCCCTAGGCCCTTTCATAGGCTTAAGTACCTCTGAGAAATTTCCCAGATTTGAAAATATACTCTACCCCCCTAATAGGTTGAATGTGGTCACATGGAGCCTGTGGCAGGAAGCTTGTTTTCAGGAATGCCTACACCTTGTTGCTTTGTGATTGGGCAGTGGGTCAAGAGGGTTGTGACATTCTCTGAGCAAGGAGAAGGCTATACATACCCTGATGTGAGATTTTGTTTTAGGGTTCACTTTGAGAAGAGTTGTATGATTTGACCAGATGAGACTCGGGGCAACTGTTGAGCCCCCCAGCTTTGAAAACCCAGATGTTGGTGCTTCCCTCTCTGGTAACTATAATGAGGTATGGATGTAATGGTCAGAGAGTTGGAAGCCTGTCTGCTCATCTGTTTCTCTGTCTGCTTCTAACCTCTGTGTGTATTCTCTGAAGTTCAGGGTGCTGACATTTTCCCCTGAACTAGGTAAATGATACATGATTGATTGATTAAAATAAGATTTTTAACCCATTTTGAGTTGCTTTGTTTTAGAAAAGCAGATCTAAGAACCTGTGTTGGCAGCCACCCTGCATATGCTAGTGTGCTTGCTGCTACAATGCCTGACCCAGGATTCAGATAATTCACTATAAACAACTCCAAGGATGTCCCCTGTGATGTGGCATTTGAAACTGGCTCCTGGTTCTCCTTTGTGATGCGGCTACTTAATAAAGAACTTAACTCAGTGCTGAGATCAAAAATTCTGCCCTGTTCTAGGATTTTAGTCAGAAGATGTAAAACCTTATTAGATTAGACACATTCTATTACATCCAGGAAATAATAACTAATTCATCTCCTGTACTAAAAGTGATAAGAAAACAGTGACCTAGAGTTACATTTTTTGTCTCTTTGCTCTATAAAAACCTTATTCAAAGAATCAATAAATGGAGTTCTATCCTGAACTACCCCTAGTTTGGTTAATCTTTATCACGTCTGTGCTCACACTTGGTGCAGGCACCATGTGGCCCCAGGCATTCTTGAACTTTTTTCTATCACTACCTGTTTTTCCTGCTCCTTGTAATATCAAGAAAAGTAGTACTTTGTTGCTTGTTTCAGCTATTCAAGTGCCTTTGAGCCTCGCCTTTGATTTTGTCAAGTCTTTATTGGAAACAGTATACATTGTGTTGCCCTTAATAAGCCTATGGGAATTTGGAGACCTTCCCTACCCCTAATAGGCTTAAGTCATCACAGGGAGCCCATGGTGGGTGGAACTTGACAAAAGAGAGGAACAGGAAGGGTGGAGTAGGAAAAGTGGAACAGAAAGGAGCAGAGCAGATAAAAGCTCCAGCGTGAGCTAGGACCAAGGAGAATTGTGAGGACGAATGTTTGTGATGTCCAGCACTCTGTCTGTCTCTTCTATATGTGCTGATGTTACTTTGTCAGAACGAAGATTTCTGTCTGCTGCAAAAGAACTTTACTGCTGATACAAAAGCCCTGAGAGGACATGGTACTGCTGTTGATAAAACCCTGGGGCTTTACTTTTGATTTGTGTTTGATTTCTCAGAGAGAAGCTTTGTTGATTTGTGTTACTTTGTCAGGCAGAAAAATGAATTGAAATGATAGTGCCAGCAATGTGTGTAAATATTGTTGTAGCTCTGTTAAGCTTTGTCTTCCTAGAAACAGAAACAGCAAAGGGCTTGGAGTGAAATAGTCCCTGTGGGCTGAGATACAGAACTGGAAGAAAGAGCTGCCTGCATCTGAATCCAGTCAAGAGTTAGGTGAATCCACGCAAGGGCTGGGAATGCCCAACCCATGGAAGAGAAGCAGTGCGGTTTGGAAGTGAGCCTCAAGTTAAGATGACAGAAGACTTTACTTGGGTACTCAGTGCTAAGTTACTATTGTAACTTACTGTGACCTAAGGGGTGGTGGTGTTTGTACTTTCTGCTATCCCTTAAGAATGATTGGTTTAAGGATGATTACCCTTTAAGGATGATTGATTTAAGGATGATTAGAAGCCAGCCTTAAGTCAAGATGAAAGAAGACTTTACTTGTATACTCTATATTGATTGAGGAGATTGTGGCTTATTAAATGATATGTTTTGTATCTAACTATGTCGCCACCTTAGTAATTGTTATGAATGTTATGTTTTAGTTTCTTGGATGCTTTGCTTTAGTTTATTGCTGAATAAATAGAAAATTCTTTATACTACGTGATTAGATACTCAAAGTTATTTACAACAGCAGTGCTCAGGAGAGCTGCTCTTCATTGGCCTTACATTCCTCCTCTCAATCAATTTTACATGTAACACTCAACCTACACAAATGAAAGACAGAGACTGAACAATGGTAAAATAGGTGGGAAGAATGCCAAGAAAGACATGTATCACAGAAGATAAGGAAGAAGAAAATACTCATAAGGGGAGGAGTAATTGATAGTGTTAAAAAAAGAGAGAATGAAGGAGAGTGAAAACTAAGAAAAATCACTAGATCTATCTATTGTTTGGCCATCACCAATGTTTTACAGAAAAGATCTTATAATGTGGTGGGGCCATGATCCATATTGAAAGTAGCTAGGGAATAAGTAACTGAATAATGAAAAAATGGAAGCAGGTAATATTGACTTTTCCATTCCTTATCACCTGAAATTTCATCCCCTTATCTATGAATGGTGATTTATTACTTATTTTCTTCATGATTCGGTTCAAAAGGTATCTCCTTCTAGAAGCCCTTCCTTAAAAACTCAATCAAAAATGACACTTCCTTGAATGTTATATAGCACTTTACTCATGCCCTTCCGCATGCCCTTCCTCTGCACTTTTCTAATTCTAATTTGTACTATATTAGTTTGTTTCTGTCATAATGGATTGTAAGCATTATACCAACGGTAGGCCTGTGCCATATTGTTCTCTACAACTCTCCAGGGATCTACCACAGTACATAGCAAACATATAATAAACATCTGATGAATTTAGATTTGGAGAAAAATGCACTGCCTTTTATCAGGTTTGCCCAAAATGACTATATTTACTGATAAATAGATACTTTTTTTCATTTATCAAATGGAAATGAAACAAAAATAATTTTATTGTCATATAAATATATCTATTAAGACAAAATACAGCTGTTTAAAGTAAGAGGACACTAGGTTATCATTCATATATCTTTCTCATAAGCCATTAAGTACACAAGTGCAGAAACAACTTTTGGTCATAAGGGAGGTCTTGCTTTCACACTTCTATGCAACTGACTTAGGCTTTGATGCACGACATCTGATTTGTCATTTCATTATCCCTAGACAGTAACACAGTGAGTACTGTACCTTTCATAATTTAATTTGAATACTTAGATTTTCCTCAGCAATTAAATATTCTCCTAAGAAAATGAGAAAAACTGAAATTTTAAACTAAATGATATTGAATTAGTTAAAGAACACCTATATTTATTTTCTTACTGTAATAGCCAACTTTCATTTAGAGAAGGGGCTATTGAACATTTCATACTCACATGATTAAATCTAAATTTTTGTACAATATTTACTTTTTTAAAGCCTACAAGGATTCCCAGAAAAGGTTTAAGGATTTGCTCTGGAAAGCTGAGCATAAAAAATCAGTCTCTCTTCATGTTCCACTCTCGATTATCTGTCTGTACAAAGGGGAAGGAATATCGGCGTGTATAATCCAAAATGTCAGACTATCCAGAGCATCATTTATGCCTTTAGAAAGTGCTTTTATATTTGCCTTTATTGAAATGAATATTTGAATATTAAGAGAACTTTCAACAAAACAAGGAAGTTATGGTATGGAAGTCTAATTCAAATGAAGCTGAAAATTTGTTCAATTCAATCCTTCACCCCCTACAATTACCACTCAGAATTCTCTATGCCTCGATGCCAGAGATAACATGGATATCATCATTCAGATTAATAGAAACTTTGTTCTGTCTGCACTTAGATTTTCTCCTTTTTTATACTTTAAAGATGTACTTAGCATAAAATTAACATGATATTTCTTTCCTCTTCTTCCTCCTCCCCTCCCCCACCCTGTTGGGAGCACATACCCTAAGTCAAAGAGGGAGAATTTTTTATAAAGAGCTATTAAATTTCAATAGTAGACTCAGATTAAAAATCAGTTTTCATTATATTAACAACTAATTTTAAGAAAGGTAGATTGCTTAATTAAAAGAAATATCGCCTCAAAGGCAAGGATAACTGTCTCAGGTCCAGAAATCAGATTGTGCTTCCCTAACAAACTGGCTTTACTTATCAGCACTCTTAACATTTTTCTAAGATCATAAATTGCAGAGAAGGTGCTGACCTGTAAGTGTAGTGTCCTCACCCAGGAGTTTCATATACCAGTGAAATTACAGGTCCATTCCATTCCTATTTTCAACCAAATTTCCCAGTGATTTAATTGATAGTCACCTCTTATCGATAGTAAACTGTAATCCTGCATAATTCTCAGTTTTCCCAATGTAAGTCCTTCAGCAGTATTACCAAAGAGATTTTCCTAAAGTGCAAGTCACCCTCTTATTCAGTAAGTCCATTGTTGCCCTAATAGCTCAAGAAGCAAATATAAACTACTTCATTTCACATGTAAGACCTTCCCAATCTGATTTCAATCTCCCTTTCCCAATATTACACATTATTCCTAGTCACATATAGCCAGGTAAAATGGCTGCCTAGGTGTGGCTAGGTGGTACAGTGAATAGATCACTGGCCCTGGAGTCAGGAGGACCTGAGTTCAAACCCATCCTTCGAAACTTAACACTTACTAGCCATGTGACCTTGGGAAAGTCACTTAACTCCAATTGCCTTGGCTTACCCCCCTCCAAAATAACTCCAAATAAAATAAAATAAAATGCCTGCTTATCCCTTCATAGTTCATCTCCCATCTCCCATCTCCACGCTTTTTTGCTTGTTATTCCACATTCCTGGAATTATTTACAACATCATATCTGTTTCTTAAAATCTCTTATTTTCTTCAAAAGTCTTTCTTTGGAAAGTGATACCTTTATAAGCAGAGTCTTTCCTGATTCTTTAGATACTAGTGTCTCTGTCATCCCACCAAATTAAATTTTTATTTTTTGTCAGTTTTTTTAAGAGAGCTATGGAATAGTAGATAGAAAACTGGCCTCAGGGCCAGAAAGACAAGGATTCAAACCTTGGCTTTGACAAATACTATCTGTGTGATACTGACAGTCAATTTAATCTCTCAGTGCTGGAGGCCAGTGGTGACAAATGACAGTCCACAACACTTCCCAGTGTGACCTGAACCAGATTAAAATGTAGTTACCTTATGATTTCAGTGTTTTGATTTATTAATTAAAAAAATAAATCTATTAATATAGGTAGTTTCCTAAGTCAACATGCAGACCCTAGGGATCATTTTGTATGGTTTAGGGGTCCTCATTTCCATTTGAGTTAGACACAACTATTTTAGACAATTTTCACAGCTGCCTCCCTGCACTGTTAAGATAATTTTGATTTGCCTATATAAATGGAATGACAAGTATAATCCCTACCTTTATGTATATTTTTCTTTCTGCTTCTTGAAGGAACCCATGGTTTCATTTGGGTCATTATACTTTCAGGATCTAGAATAATGTCAGGCATAATACAGGTGAATAAGAGATACTTAGAACAATCTTCAACAAGGAATAATCATGATAAATTACATTTTGGGGGTAACATTCCTGAAAAAAAAATACTCAATTTTGACCACTCTCATCAAGTGTTCTCAAGGAATAATCAATGAGATCAATGAATATTTTTTTTCTGATTGGAAAAGAGGTATCTTCCCTTAAGACAGAAAGGAGGACACTTTTCTTGAGTAGGCAACAGGCCAATCAGTTCAGGAGATTGGGAATGCAAACATTTAATTTTGTTTTCCATCCTTATTCCTCTTCCCTTCTTTATATAACCCAGTCCAGGGACAAAGTCTGGAAAAAAAAAACTTTTAGATTAGAGATTTTTTTTTTCCTTAATGTTTCTAGAGAAACAGAAAAAAGTAGTTTTTGTTAGGCTTCTACTAAGGGACATGGGATGGTAATGGAAATTTGAAGATCTTCCCTGCCCTTTAATAAGCCTAAGAGAAATTGAAATTCCTTTCCTGCTTCAAAAATGAACTCTGCCTCCTAATGAGGTGATTGTAATCACAGGGAGACTGTGATGGAAGGAGTTTGCTGAAGGGTGGAGCAAAGCCAAAAGGGAGGTAGGAGTCAGAGCTAGAAGAGAATGCATCTGAGGGAGTCAGTTACGCTTGTCAGTCAATGTTGGTTTGTGGGAAAGCTAAAGGATGCTGTGGCTCTCTGTGTTGTTGTAACTTATTAATTTCTTTGCTACTATAATGGAATTAGCTTACTGGTTTGGGGATGTGGTTTTCTGGTGTCTGAATGAATGTTTTGATTCTGTCTTCTGTTTGGAGAATCTGTTATATTTTGTGATCAAGCACTATGAAGGTATATTTATTGTGATCATGGGTGCTATGAATATTGCATTGGTGTAACATGTGGTGGTACGGATGGGATCCCAAAATATCAGATCTCTAGTTGGAGGCAGAAGGGATTTAGAAGAAGAAATGGCTATCCCAGTCTGGGAGGATTTACTTTATGCCTCCCTAGCAAAAGAGTAGCCTAAAAGTACAGGGCTTTGAAAACTGGTCATTGAGTTTACAGCAAGGAGAACCTAGAGATTTAGAAACATGTTTGCAAGGAATACCAGTAAAATCTGTGAGAGACGTTGAGTCAGTGTGTAGAGGGTCTGGGTTTTACTAATAGGTTACCATATTGTATGTAAAAGCAGAGACAGACTGTTACAAGAGAAAACTCAAATGCAAAGGGAATTGTCTGTGTTCCAACATTTGAGCCGACCTTTAGAAGAGAGACCTTGAGGGTGTCAGGTGGTAGAAGAGAGGGCTATTGTGAATTTGGCTCAGAAAAAGAAGCAAGAAAAGTAACAGTAGGAAAGTTCAGAGGTAGTAAATTTTTTTTCAGACAAAGGAGCAGGAGAAGTACCAGTAGATAGTGTGGACTGCCTGAAATTTATAAGTATTTGTCAGAATCCTTTTTGCTCAGCAAACTTTTAGAGATTTTCATCCATCAGGAGATAACAATACCACCAATCTGTTAGCTTTAGCTGCTGGTGGATGCAATACAATGTATCCCACTGATTCTATGTGTCTTAGTGGAGACAGACCCTGGTACTCACTGAGAGACTGCATGAGAAAGTTGAAATAAATAGTCAAAAGTACTCCCGTGGTTAGAGATGTAGATACATATCATGATATGCAGTTAGCAGCTCCTCATAGAAATATCATGGTGAAGACGGCTTCTCCTGCTTATAAGCATCTTCCTCTGACTCTAGTAATTGGTGGAATAGGACTTCCTCTTTCAGAGGTGCTGGATAAAATTTCACAGCTAAGTGATTTAGGAGAATGGGGAAAAGATAAATTTGCTTGAGAGAGAAAAGTAAATGTCCAGCAGATTCAGTGTCAAAATAAACTGACCAAGGAAAGAACTCTTTACTGCTCCATTGAGAACTGGAGTTGATTTTAGAAAAATTGATGGTATTCCAACTAATGAATTATATAAAATGTACCTGGATAGAGGTTTAATGTCAGATGGAACAGAGAAGGAAAGGTTGACCCTACAGATGCTCCTGAGCCACTGTAACCAAGTTTGTCACACCTTCAGAGACAATAGGAAATTGGCCAAGTCCAAGCTCAGATTAAAGAAATACACAGATGGAGATTACAGACCCTATATCAATCTGACTATATATTGGAAAAATGGATAAAATACCATAACCAGGGCATTGATCGATACTGGGGCTTCCCTCATTTATGGGAACCCGACAAATTCAAGCATGGAATGCCTATTACCATAATAGAACAGGGAGGGGCTGAAATATCAGCCAGACAAGTCAAACTAAAGATGAAAATTGGACAACTACCTAAAAAAGAATATACTGTGGTTATTGTACCCATTCTTGAATACATCATTGGAATAGATGTATTGAGAGGCATGACTCTGAATTTACCTGAAGGAAGATACCAGAAAGAAGATAGGTAAGATAGGTAAGGAAGATAAGAATTAATACAGTTTTAGTGGGAAAAATAAAAATAAATCCAATCACCTTACCTGAACCTTCTAAAGTCATTACTTTAAAGCAGTATCATGTTCCATGTGGGCAACATGAAATGATCAATACTTTAAAGGAATATGTTGAAGCAGGAGTGTTAGTCCCTACACGATGGAATCATCTTGTCTCCCCAGTGCGAAAATCAGATGGGATGGGAGAGTGACAGTGGATTATAGACAATTGAATGAGCTGACTCCTTCCTTATATGCTGCTGTTTCAGATACCATTACCTCCAGAAATATAATGGGACTTGGTGCTCAGTTATTGATGCAACCAATGCTTTCTTTACCTTCAAAAAATACTCTAAACAATGCGGCCAGTTTGCTTTCACTTGGGAAGGCAGACCATATATTTTCACCTGCTTGTCACAAAGTTATCTGCGTAGCCCTACTATTTGTCATAGGATTGTGGCTGAACATTTGGATGAATTAAAGCTACCTGGTGTACAACTTACCCACTGTATTGATGATATTATGATACAGGGAAAAAATATAAAACAAGTGGAGAAGAGTTTGACACTTTTGATTGGACATATGAAAAGTAAAAGGTGAGAAATTAACCCTGCAAATATTCTAGGGACAGCTCAAAATGTAAAAAAAAAATTGGTTTTCAATGTAATAAGGAGCTGTAAGAGATTCTCCCACAAGCCTGACCAAAGATTCAGGATTTTTCTCTCCCTATCAATAAGAAAGGGGCACAAAGGTTTATAGGATTATTTGGATACTGGTGACATCACATGTCTCATATGTCCAAGATTTAGAAACCCTTATAAGAAGTTCCTCAGTAGAAATATGAATTTGACTGGGGACTTAAGCAAAGTAAAGTTTCTCACAGAATTGGACATGCCAAAGAGGCCAGCATAACTAAATGGAAATGGTATATTCACAATAGAGCTAAAACAGGCAAAGATGAAGTTTCTGCTCCACATGAGTCTATTGCAAACATTGATAATGAGGGAAATGATGCATTGCCTGAACCAAAGCAACAGTTGGTACAGTCCTTAGTAACATGGGATGTTGGATATGATGGATTAACTGAAGAAGAAAAGAAACACAGATGATTTACTGATGGGACAGTGAAATATTTGGGCCAAAGAAGATATTGGTAAGCAGTAGCATATCACCTTTACTAGGCAGACTTTGGAAATCCCTGGGATAGGTGAAAATAGTCAATATGCCGAATTTATAACAGTATATCAAGTCATTATAACAGAACACAGAGGACAGTGTCATATATTCTACTGTGAATGAGGCTATAATACTGAGTTCATGGACTCCATAAGCATAGCTGGCCCTCTATTTGTCTCTTTTTGACATTTTTTCTATTAAACTTGTTTGTGAGATTTTTTTTTCCTTTGCAGGCTTAGTACTCTCCATCTGCAGATGCCTGATCTCTTAAGCCAGATGCCATCCCCTGTCCATGACTCTGATGTGTCATCCCTGAACCTAGCTCCAGATGCCAACTAAAGAACTGACCTTTCAAATGGGAACTCCTGGACCTGGTGTCAACAAGCTCCATATGCCAGCTAAAGAACTGACCTCTTGATTGGGACCACTTGGATCAGGGACATCTCTATGTCCAATTTAAGCTGGAAGTAGCTATAGAGAAGAGATCTTCACCCCTTAGCTCAAGATTTTGAGCTGCATTTGTTCAAGGGGGGAAAATGGGTGGTTGTGCCCCAGCTTCCACTCTAAGATATTGTTTTGTGTGCTAATTTTCTATTATCCCTGTTACCTTATTGCAAAGTTCTATTGATACGAGTTACCCCACTAGTTACCCTTAAACTGTCATTAATCTATGTAATGAAATATATTGTTAATATCTTTTTGTTAGGTAAGGGATATTAAAGATCTTGGGGCAGAATGTAATGTGAATGGGAATTTAAAGATCTTCCCTGTCCCTTAATAACCCTAAGGGAATTTGAAGACCTTCCCTACTTTAAAAATGAACTCTGTACCCTACAGGCTGAATGTAATCACATGAAGCCTGTGGTAAGAGGGGTTTGCTGAAGGGTGGAGCAGAGGCCACAGGAATATGGGAGGCAGAGGTAGCTAAACTGGGAGAAGAAGCGAATGCATCTGAGGGAGTTAGGCTTGTCAGTAAATGTTTTTTTGTTGGTTTATGAGAAGGCTAAAGGATGCTGTGGCTCTCTATGCTACTATGGTTTATTTACTTCTTTGCTACTATGATGGAATAGGCTTACTGGTTTGGGGATTTGGTTTTCTGGTGTCTGAATAAATGTTTTGCTTCTGTCTTCTATATGGAGAGTCTGTTAAATTTTGTGATCAAGGACTATTCAGGTATATTTACAGTGACTATGGTACTATAAATATTGAATTGGTGCTACAAAAAGTCCTGACACATTCTTTATACTGGGAAAATTATCCATAATAATCAGGAATCAATCAGAATAAGATAGAAAGGACCTGAAGAGACATAGTCTAATCCAAAACCTTCATTTTTCATTTAACAGATACTCATAGGGTCAAGTTAATCTGGGAATCCATTCTAAACACATGAGCCTCTATATATTTGTATATGTGTCCATGTATACATATATACACATATATTTTCTAACAAAATGTTTTGAGAGATTTTAATCTAAATTTAAATTTTAATGAATTTTAAAAAAGACATTTAACAAAATAGCATAATAAGAAAAGTCACGTTAGTTCTTTCTAAATAATTTGATATTAATATTATTGAATAGTCAATAAAGTTTGATTTCATATATTGAGTTAAGCCACATTAGTGTTGGGGCAGCTGAGTGGCACTGTGAGTGGAGTGCCAGCCTTGGAATCAAGAGGACCTGAGTCTGGAATCAACCTCAGACACTTAACACTTTCTGGCTGTGTGACTGTAATGGTTATGGGATTTGTAGATCTTCCATGCCCCTTGAAATTGCTGATGTAGCAAGAAAGTGTGGGGCAGGAGGAAGGTGAAGCTGAGCTGGAGCCAGCATGTTGACTAGAAAAGCAGTGGCAGGGGCAGCCAGGTAACAGTGAGTAAGAGCACCGGCCCCAGTGTTGGGATGACCTGGGGATCAAATCCTGGCTCAGACACTTAGCACCCACCCAGAAACACCTGGCCATGTAACCTTGAGCAAGTTACTTAACCCCAATTGCTTAGGGGCAGCCAGGTGGCTCAGCAAGTAAGAGCACTGGCCCCAGAGTCGGAATGACCTGGGGATCGAATCCAGCTCAGATACTTAGCACCACACCCAGAAATAACTGGCCCTGTAACCTTGAGCAAGTTACTGAACCCCGATTGCTTAAAAAAAAAAAGGAAAAAAAAAAGAAAGAAAGAAAAGCAGTGGCAGTGGTGGCACGAACTCCTTTGGCTTTGTTTGTTTGTTTGTTCGTTTTTTGAGCCAGCCAGAATTTCTGCTAAGGACTCCTGATGAGGACTGCTGGAGACAGGAACTGCAGGGTGTCAGAGCCACTGGGAGTGAGCTGCATAGATGCTGAGCAGTTGCCATGAGTGAGGAGAGGAGGACCTTTGCCTGAGGTAGCCTGTTCTGATTTGAATGCTTGAGAACGTGGGTGTTTACTACATTAACTACATCTGCCAAGTCTATAGCTACTATGATGGCTTTGACTTTCTTGTTTTGGGACTCAGTTTTCTGGTATATGAATAAATGTTTTAGCTTTGTCCCCTATGTAGAGAGCCTGTTATATTTTGTGATTAATAACCATATCTGTATATTTATACTTATATATTATATTATTTAATATTAATTATATTATAATTATATATTCAAAATAGGCATTGTGAATACTACATTGTTGATATAATGACCTTGGGCAAGTCATTTAACCCCAATTTCCCTGCCTCTCTCCCCCCTCAAAAAAAGCACATTAGTGTACTGTCAGCTTCAATAAATGTATCTAATTATGAGACAATTTTACATGTAGGGAGATCATGACATCACAAAGGATCCCTTCCTTGTGCTTTCTAAATCTTTTTTTTTTCTAATTTGAATGAAAAGGGTACTCATCTTGTGTTGTAAAGCAGGTATCACCTTGCATGATTCCATTTGAATTAAAATAAATTCATGAAAGTCTCTCTGTTCATACAGAAACTCCATCATAGAAAATCAGACTACCTGTGGCCCTTTATACTAGTTTCCCAAAACCACATTCACTTTTAATTCATCAGTGTACAGAGAGTAGATACCCTGTCCCTCAGATATATGCTATCCTTCACTACAATAGTTCATATTTATAGTATCTATGAGATTAAGCATACAAAATCTTTAGAAGTCTCCCAATTAACTTGCGAGAAGAGTTCTATTTCAACAAGAGATTGACCTGGGATTAGACATAGATCCTTATACAATAACAATTATGGAAATAGAGAAAATACCTAAATGACTTACAACTGGGAAAAGTGTATTTGGTTATATTCTTACACATTTCAAATGACTTTGTGAAATACTCATAATAAGCGAAAAATGAGGAAATTGAGGATCAAGAGGCCAAATAGATGGTAGAGGTGGGGATGGTAAGGCCAGTATGGCATTCCTTTCACTTCAAGATTTTATTCTTAATAGCTGACAAGGTTAAATTCTCAAGGCTAACATCTTTCAAAGCTGAACATCTTTGTACTGACATTTGCTCAAGAAGTTTACATAATAAAACTTCTTCCCCAGAGCTTGTTTAGCTTATTTACAAAATTCTGCAAGTTGACTCAATTTTAAGGAATCAGTATTTCATTAGGAGTCTATTCATTTTTTTTTAATTTACATTTTGAACACACTGACCTGGATTGATTGGTGTCTGATTATTTTGTAAAATGAAGTTTATAAGTTAAGACTTCCAAATTATAGTATTAAAAATGCAAGATATCTTCATTAAGGGGAAAAGACATGGACACATATATTTAACATGTATTTTAAAACCCTAGTAAATTTGAAGTAATTTAGAAATATTTAACTCAGAGTTGAAGATATTAATTATTGTTTAGAAAAAGAAGAATTAGATCATTCAGAGAGATATTAACACACAAGTTCTAATTTTAAAAGTTTTTGTTAATAAATCACTTAATTTCCATTTCTCTTCACTAAAAATGCCTTTCCTATTCTAAAGTCTTAGTGCTCAGAAATTGAAACACACTTAGGTGTAAGTCCATGCCTATCACATAGTAGTGGAGTAAGATTTTCATAGTAGACTGACTAGTACAGGGTCAGAGGGATATTTTTGTTTCATAGTCTCTGCTCCTGTAGTAATGAGTACTTTAATTTTGGGGTAAAAAAAAGAGAAGAATGGAGGTGACTAGGTGGCACAGAGAATAGAGCACTGGCCTTGGATTCAAGAGGACCTGAGTTCAAATGTGACCTCAGACACTTAATACAATAACTAGCCATGTGACCTTGGGCAAGTCACTTAACCCCAATTGCCCTACCCTTTCCACATCCAAAAACCAAAATAATAATAATGATAATAAAAGAAGTTATTTTAAAAAAAAGGATGGAGAACACTCAAGAAAATGCGTTCTTTGCATTAAATACATTCAAATTCTTTAAAACAACATAGTTTTGATTAAATATAAAATAATAATCCATAATAAAGGATATGAAAAACCCTTTATCATGAATTTCAGTATTTTCCCCCATTATAATTTGCATAAAAGTCCACTAAATTCATCATGAATTGATCTCTGTGCTTGTGTGTGTGTGAATGTAACATCTTTTTTTTTTCATAAATGCTCCCATATTTGACCAGATCAAAAGGAAATAGAAAAATATTCAAATTCGATTCAGAGCTCAATCAAATGGGTTTGTGTGTGGGATACTATTTCTAAATTGAATTCATTTCAATTTTATTAGGAGATAAATGAATTAATCACATTCAAACAGAGAAACAAAATTAGAGAAATGAAAAATATTGCTGATATTCACTCATATATAGAACATAAACAGAAATTAGCTAACTATTCTGAGAACCATCCAAGTTTCATATTTTTTTTTATCTTTTCTGTTAAAGGGAGAGAGGAGGAAAACAATTTTATCTTCAGAGTTTCCTTCAGCATTCCAATTTGGAAGTGAAAGACTCTCAGCACTAAATTTATGATTGTTTAAGCTATACTTACCTTGGAAACCATTCAATGTTATTTAAAATGGAACCCTAGTGGGGAAGGAACATTCTCCCTAAGTCATTTACAAGTGGCTTAACTTTACCATTTGGGAAAACAACAATGTGTAAGTGTGTGTGTGTGTGTGTGTGTGTGTGTGTGTGTGTGTGTGTGTGTG
>NW_027185860.1:2489402-2520385 GCF_028583685.1 Petaurus breviceps papuanus
GTGTGTGTGTGTGTGTGTGTGTGTGTGTGTGTGTGTGTGTGTGTGTGTAGGAATTTTGCTAAAGTCCCTTAGAGATTGTTACCCTATCATAGTATAAACTGGATATTGTACATTGTGGAATTCCAAGTTTCCCTTTTATTTCAGTGAGCTAAGTCATCAGACATCTTTGTTTTTCAGTTTTTCAGTCACACTCGGTTCTTTATGATCCCATTTGGGGTTTTCTTGGCAAAGATGCTGGAGTGGGATGTATTATTTACTCCACTGCATGTGGTACCCAAGTTAGTTGTTTGTAGAACTTACAGGCAATTGAGTACCAGAGGCTGGTATCTGGCTATCCTTCATGGATATTTTTCTAATTTGATCTTTTTTTCCCCAAAAAATTAGGTTGCAATTACGTGAGTATCCCACTGCTGCCATTAAATGTACCAGGCTCATTATGGAACACTGACATAATGAAGCAGACATGAGACTTCTGTTTTCTACTGATAAGATCTATCAACAAGTAAACAAAGTTAAAATAGAGATATTAATGAATTTTCAGTAATTCAGTTTTTTGTTGTTGTTTATTTCTTCCTCTCCCCCACAGAGAAAGAGGTAATGGTGAACCCTTTGGAGCAGGTTGCATAGAGTAGGATCTCATTAATTATGGGAATTCATTGTATAATTTTGACAAAGCTTTTTTTTATTTTAATAATTGTTTCTATTGTGTCATTTCAGTTGTGTCTGACTCTTTGTGACCCCATTTGGGGGTTCTCTTTGCAAAGATATTGGACTGATTTTCCATTATCTTCTCTAGCTCATTTTATAGGTAAGGAAACTGAGGTAAACAGGATTAAGTGACTAGCAAAGGTCACACAAATGATAAGTGTCTGAGGTCATAATTGAACTAATGAAAAGGTCTGTCACTTTATCCACTGCACTACGTAGGTGTCCTGAACAATAAACACCAATATGCTATACGACTTTCCCTGGATCTTTTCATATAGTATGAACGTGCAGTGATGGTTTTGATCATGAGAAATCTTTTCCTTTTATTGCATGCCAAGTTTGCCTTCTTTTCCAAATATCATACAACTCTTAGAAGACATATTTTATGCCCCTTTTTGCAAGAGAATGCTCTTGGTAAGATGCTGTAGCCTCTTCATAGATGTTTTACATCACACCTGGGAGATCTACAATTTTGATTCTTTGGAGAGCATGGTGGTCTATGATACATAGCTCTATAGCAACTCCAGAAGGATATTGGCATAAAAGGGGTGAGTTTTCACTTCAGAGACAAACAGAGAATTAGTGAAGAACCATAACATTTTAAAAATGTAATCTAACTCATTTTTTTCCTCTTGTTCAACTCCAGGCTCAGCTCCTCATGAACTAATAATGTGTCTCTAAGACAAATGTACTAATAAAACATTTTAAGAGGCTGTCCATTTGATTCCATATTTGGATCAACAATAGTACTTCTTTAATACATTTCTCTTCTCCCCAAATACAATTAGGCTGTATTCTTAAGTGGTGGGGAATGTGATTTGTAATGTTCTATCGTAGTCCATGACTTAATGAAATCATCACATTGATATCTACAAAAAAGATACATCTCATTGTCTGAGAATCTCAGAGTTGAAAGGTACTTTACTGACCACCTGATCTATGTGCTTAAGAAAATTGTCTCTATATTTGGGAAATTATCATTCAGTCTTTTTTCTTGAAGATATCCAGTGAGGGAGAATTCATGACCTCTGAAAGCAGTTCCATCAATTTTATGAATATTGCTAGAAATTGCTAGTAAGTATTTCCTTATATCAAACCTAAATTTGTCTTTTTCAGTTTCTATCTATTGCTATTAGTTCTGCACTCTGGGGAGACATAATATAAGTCTAATACACTTTTCATCTTATGGTCCTTTAAATACTTGAAGGCAGTTATTTTGTTTGTGCATAAATGTTTTCAAGTAGGTTCCAGAATTAGATTATATTCTCCTTGAGGGTAAGCACAGTTTCTGGCTTTTTCTGTGTCAATGAGCAAATCACTTGGCCTCTGTTTGCTTCACTTTCTTATCACGGACAATAATAAGCACCTACATATCAGAGATGTTATGAATATCACATGATATAATAGTATGAAAAGATAGTTCAAAGAGCTTAGCATAGTGCCTGGTACATAGTAAGTGCTACAAATATATTAGCAATTATTATTTCAAAAACTTATATCCACTTGATGTACACAAATTCTATCACCAGAGAATACTCTGGTGTAAGTGAAAATATCTCCCTGACTTTCAAGGAAATCACTCCCTTGGAGGATGGCAATATTTTCTTTTAATATTAGGATTTGGAGTTGATTTGTCCGATCGTATAATTTTTTTTCATACCTACTCCATGTTTTCTCCCATTTCTTACATCCCCAGATGTATGCTTCACTGATTCACTCACAGAGCATGTTTAATGAAAATTAAAGTATTATTAAAAAGAAGAAAAAAATATTTAGCAAAATTAATAAGTAGATTAAAAAATTCCGCATCCATAGTACTTTACCTCTGTGGCAATTATAATTTTTCAGCTCTTGTTTTCAATTGTTTTGTTCTTTGTTCTATTTATATTATTGTATTTGTGTGTATTGTCATAGTTTTCCTAGTTCTGCCTCATTCATTTTTCATCACTTCCTCATGTCTTCTTGTGTTTCTCTGTATTGACCATAGTCATCATCTCTTAGAGCAAAGTGATAATCCATTAAATACATATTCATATATAATATAATTTGTATTGTGTCACATACACTATATATCATAATATATAATATGTACCTATGTGTATATATATATAAAACTATTTAGACTTTTCTCAATTTATTAGCATCTTCTTTGTTCTTTGTCAAAATAGATAAATCTCCTCTAACCTAGCAGCATCATCCATGTTAGCATACACATCCCAAATCCAGAAATTCAGTTATTCTTGTGACTTTCTTCCATGGGGAACTGGAAAGGCATTTGCCCCATGGTTTTTCCAATTTCAAAAAAGCAGTCAGTTATTGTGATAACATGAGAGTGTAAAGTACTTCGGCTGGTCTTTCATAAAGTGGTATGTATACTATAGGTACCAAATAATATCTCCTCTAGATGCAGACCTATCTGCTTGCTATTAGTTTTTAATGATTTGAAAAAGCTCTAGGCCTTTTGTTAGAAACCTGCAGCCTTCAGGCCACATGTGACCTTCTAGGTCCTTGGGTGTGGCCTTTTGACTGAGTCCAATTGTTTACAGAACAGATCCTTTTATTAAGGGGATTTGCTCTGTGAAGTTTGGATTTAGTCAAATGGCAGCACTTGAGGACCTACAGGGCTACATGTAGCCTCAAGGTCACAGGTTCCCCAGCCTTGTTCTAGGTTGTTTCTATGTGTTTGCAACATTATAGTCATCTTCCCTTGCTCCTTTTAAAATCCTGAGTGAAAGGAGCTTGCATCTCTGACATATATTGAGTGCATGACTATGGGTAAGATGGGAGCAAATCTCTAAGACTATATGTGGCAGAAAGACATCACTTTGAAGTGGCAGAGAGTTTCCTATGTCTATGCATGAAATTGAAAATCCAATCCTAAAGGAAATGCTTGCTTCTATGTTTATATGTATATATTGTATTCCCCCAGCAAATGTAATTCATGGCCACCTTGGTCATCTCTTCCAATTACTTTGCTGGAAAATAGATCAGCATGGTATAAAGAACTCTAGATTTGCAGTTAGAAGAGCTTGGTTCTTTTCTTTTTTCTTAATCAATTAATCAATCAATAAGCATATTTTAATTGCCTCATATGCCAGGCATCTTGTTAGTCACTGGGAAATGAAAATATAAAAATTAAATATTCCCTACTCTCAATGAGCTTACAATCTAATTAAAAATAATTTTATTTGTGTGATTTTAGGTAAATCAATGTATCTCTGGGCCTCATCAGCTTCTTTATCAGTAAAATAAGAGAGTTGAGCAAGGTTCAGTGGAAAAATCATTGGCTGTAGAGTGAAAGGATTGGGTTGAAAAGTAATATATATATATATATATATATATATACATACATACATATATATATATATATATCTACGTATAAGATCTTGGGCAAAGTATTTAACTTCTTTGAGTCTCAGTTTGTTCTGATAGGTGTTGGACTCTATCACTTCTGGTATCCCTTTCAGCACTAGAATTCAATATTTAAGTTATCTCTAAGGACCTTTTCAGCTGTGTGATGTGTATTCCTGGTTAGTTGCAGCTTTTGCAGTTCTATTTATTAGTGGTAACGAGAGAGCAACATTTTAGAAGTGGAGTTCTACAAGTTGGTTAACCAACTAAGTTTAATGAGCTATAAAGAAGATAAGGGTAATTCCTAGAGATTCTAGAATAATTGAGCAAACTATGAGTCCCTTATATAAGAATGATAAGCAATGAATCAAGAACAACCCATCTCCTAATATCTACAACAGACAATTTCATGCTTAACATTAATTTGGATTACAGATTTGAAGGCCAAACAAAAGTATTAACAATAATAAAGGTTAAATGTAGTACAAAGCCCACCCCCTAAGAAACAAATAGGCTCTACCTATTTCTATATGCATGGAATACATACGTAAAATTTAATTAGACAAAGTTTTGCTTCTTTTATTTTAGAAAATCTGTTCATTAGAAAATGGGGCGGGGGGGAGACACTATTATCTAGTAGAGTACAGCTGAGCCTATCCTTATGATCTTTTTTATTGTTATTAATCCATCTGGGAAAAATGTCATTTCACTCAGAAACACAGCATGTGTTGAGACCTCAGCATGCATTGTGAAGTGTTTGATCTAGTTAAGCTTTGGAATTAAGATTGCTCTGCAGGGGGACTAAATCCCTCTTCATTTAAAAACAAAACAAAATAAAAACCAAAAAAAAAAAAAGACTTTAATTTTTCGTATTATTTATTTTAGTGGGGCATGGAAGGAGGAGGGTGAATGAAATCAGGAAAATGTTATAGATTTTGGGGACAGTAGGATGGCAGCAACAACATATAATAGATATGCCTGGTAAGGAAAATGAGGTAAATGCTTCATGTTGTGAGGGCACCGGGTGTAAAAAGGATGAAAAGATAAAGTGAAGGAGACTCTGTATACATGTTATTAGAATCAGTGATGAGTGTGGAAGATGGAAGTCTAGATACTGCATAAAGTTGGGAAGTAGGATAAAGGAATAGACTATGGCACTAAAAGATTCAGAGAAAGTTAAAAATTTTATAAAGGATTGATTGTAGGCAAGGCACTATAATAAGCATCAGCAAGATATATTCAAAAATGAAAAAAAAATCATCCTAGCTCTTAAGGTGATTATATATTCTTGAGGGACTTGAGGAACATATAAGACACAAAATATATAAATACATACAAATTAATTTGAAGATTAGGAGAGACTTTCTGGAGCAGGTGGCATCTGAGTTGAACTTTAAATGAGGAGGAGTTGAAAAGCATTATAAGTTTAGGACCTGCAATGTATGTGGGATTCTGAGTTTAAGGAAGTGTGGGGTCAGATTAAGAAGAAAAATAAATTCATATGTTAGTAATTTAAAATAAGGTAGAAAGGTAGGCTGAAACCAGAGTGTTTAAATGTCGGGCTCAGTAGTTTCAGATTTTTGTGGTAGTCCTTTTTAAAATTTACATTTTAAAAATTTACATTGTTGTAGCCATTTTGCATATTTTCTGGCTTTTACTTCCCATACTTTTGCATCTTTTGTAATATACTACTGAAAGGTTATTAAGATCAATTTCCCTTGGGGCAGCTAGGTGGCACAGTGAATAGAGCACTGGCCCTCGAGTCAGGGGAACCTGAATCTGGCCACACAAAAACTAGCCATTTGACCTTGGGCAAGTCACTTAATCCCAATTGCCCTACCAAAAAAAAAGCAAAGATCAATTTCCCTGCAGACAATGAAAGATTTTGAGAACCAGCTTCATGAATTTGGGACATTGCAGTCGAAGTGGATTAAGTTCCCCTAGGCAGGTGGGACAAGATCATGAGAGCTGAGCAAGGAGAAAGTCTGTGTGTGAATTTACACAAACAAAAGACAGAGACAGAGAGAAACAGGTATATATAGAGAAAAACAGAAATATATTGAGGAGAGAGAGAAAGTGAGAGAGACAGAGAGAGACACAGAGAGAGAGAGAGAGAGAGAGAGAGAGAGAGAGAGAGAGAGAGAGAGAGAGAGAGAGAGAGAGAGAATCACAAATGTGGTGAATGGGGACAAAGGTTCGTGAATTTACCTTGTGTTCACTACACCTAAATATCTCAGAGTAGGCCATTGTTATTTATTGCTTTTACTCCATGACTAATGCCCCTTTTCCATTTGATTCCAGAGTGTAGATATTTACTCCATTGGATTTTGTTCACCAAACACTTCACAATTCCTGATTTTTGTAGCTTTTGAAAGTATCTTATTCTTGATTATGAATTCATGGCCAGTCAAAGCTGCTTTATGATTTGTGTGTGTATATATATATATATATATATATATATGTCTTGGGGCAGCTATATAGCACAATGAATAGAACACCAGGCATGGAGTCAGGAAGACCTGCGCTCAAATTTGCTCTTAGACACTTACTAGCTGTGTGACTCCGGGCAAGTCACTTAACCCTGTTTGTCTCAGTTTCTTCATTTGTAAAATGAGGTGGAAAAGGAAATGGTAAATTGATTTAGAATCTTTGCCAAGAAAACCCCAAATGGGATCAAAGTCAGACATGACTAAAACAACTTAAAATAATTATTTGTGAACAGTAGAACTTCAAGATAAAGATCTATTGAATGATTTGGTGTATATAGAATGATAAACTAGGAAAAAAGATTTCAACTTCAGTCTAAAATACTGGTGTCCCTAAGGGATGAATCACTGCTTAGAAATGTAAGGGTGCTGATTAAGGAGGAGGTTCAATTATTAAAAAAAACAACTATATGATTAGGGGTGTAAAAAAAGCATTTTCTGGAAGTGAATAGTTCTTACCCTTTCTACCACCTTAAGCCTCCCAACACTACCAAACATGACTACCAAGGGGTTACCCAAATTTTCCCATGCTTCTTTTTGTTCTTCATACTCATCAGTCTTCATGGGATATTAGTTCTTCCAGTAATTGTGAGCCAAACTCATTGACCTAGAGCATTGCCTTTCCCAGATATACATAACAATAGAGTAGCTCAATGGACTGGTCATCCAACTCTGTCTCTTGACAATAGATATTTTTCTTCCATTTAGATTTTATGCTGTAGATTATTAACCCTCTTTTGAAAATTAAGGATCAAAGTGACTAAGCAATGTCCCGTGAATTTATGCCAGCAAGCAAAATGCCATCATTTAATAGGAATGTTTGAAGGACCTCACTACCTGTACCAAGGTTTCCTAACCAATTTTCCCCTTTATGTGTCATAGACCCTTTTTGGTCTATGGTAAAAGCTGTGACTACTTAGAATAATATTTTAAAATACAAAACATAAAATAAAATACATAGACTGTGACAAAGGAAACTAAATATATTGAAATATGGGTAAAATATTTTATATATAAGTTCGTGGACCTTTATCTACAAGAAATGCTTCCTCTCTTTGGACTCTGCACATGGGACACCTTTGATAAACATACATAGAAGTCACATAGGATGAGCAGATTAGGGGTAGATAGGTTGTGATTCATACCAGTGAAGAGAGTTCACATTAATGAAAGAACGTATCCACTGAAGCATTCAATGGTATCATGCATGAGTTTCCCTCCCCCATTTTATTAATATCTCCCCCTCTCTGATATATCTTATCTTATCAAACCTTTCAAAATTGTGACATTAATAGCACAGATTTCCTTAGCATGTATTTGGTCTAGTAACTGTGACTGACAAACCACTGAACCACAACAGGCTTTATTACATTTTGTGATTATTGTTGTTTCATGTTCATTAAGTTTTCTGGCTAATTTCCATTAACCATACAAGTAATTGCATATACTTACATTGAGCAAAGGCAATATTTCATAGGTTATATAAAGCTATGTACAAGAAAGTAAACTGATGCAAATGGATAGGAGTGCATTTAAAGACATTTGTGCAATTTATGTATGAGACAATGGGGTACTTGATAAAAGTAAATGATGGGAACATTTCTGTCACCAGCATCTGCTGTTTTGTAAGTACACATAATCCCAAGTGGGATGAATAATTTGTCAATCAGTGATAAATTGAGAAGATACTCCTGCTGAGCTAAGGAAGCATTGACACTCATGCTTCAGGGGGGTGATTGTAAGGAAAAGGGCAAGAAGTGCATTCTCCAGATTTATAAAATTGCTTGTTTCAACAATCCTCCTCTGCCTTTGGCACACAAAATGTTTTACTTGACTGAAGAAAAGATGTGATAACTCTGGTACATTTCATTTGATCTGATAATCTTCTGCAAAAAAAGCATAAGTTTTCATTTTTTTGTAATTGTTTTCTCAATTAGCAAATATTTCTTTCCAAAAATATAAAAGCTCATTATAGTCTAATTAAGAAAAGAATCTCTTGATAGCTACTGAATTGGTCTCTGTCAGGTGCGGATTGACCCAAAAAAGAGTGTGTAGCAAAAGAAAATGCAGAAAATCATCATTTTTTTCAATTTATAAAAATTAGGGTTTTTTTTTTCAGTTTTCCCTCCTTCATTTCTTTTGTCAGCTATTTTATAACAGATGGAATAGAAAACTTGTTCATTTTTTTGTAGCTTTAAGATAATCATATGCATCTAAGATGGAACACTTTAAGATCAAATGTATTTACAGGAGAAATGGATGTTATTTAATCACTGAAAATGCACAAATTATTATGGAAATGAAGTGCAATTCCAATTTCTACACATAACAATAGGCATCTTTACATATGCCTATAGCTAGATAGTAAATTTTAGCTATAAGTGTAAAATAATACTCCCTGTTAAGGTAAATTTAACTGGTTTTATACTTCATAAAGGAGGGGAGGAAAGGACTATGAGTTAAAACTTTCTCCTCACCAGCTAAACATATAAAAAATACATACACTTTTCCCATGACCTCCAAATTGATCAGGTCTGTACTGATTTGAATGCTAACCTAAATCAGAATAAAGAGAAGTAATTTATTTTGCTCTGAGTCCAAAAGTCAGCATAATTTCCTTTGCACAGGGCACAGTACTACCATGTATAGGTGAATGCACTTTGGTGATGATGATGTTTCTGCTAATTACGCCCTTTCTCAAGGTGCTGTAATGACAGCTTCTGAAAAATAATGAAGTAAATGAGGGTGAAAGGTCTGTTTTGACACTGATGAAACATATGTGGGGGTGGGAGAAACCAAACATAGATTCAAGGGGAAAGAATTATTTATTCTCACTAGGCTAGGGTAAAACTACAATTAAACAAACATTTTATAGATAAATAAATAAAAATATACAATATATACACATGTATATATGTATATATAGTACATACATATATATCTGTATATATGAGATATCTATAAATATACATAGTGTGCATAGATTTGCTTATATATAGACAGTCATTTAGTCAATAAAAATTTAATTGCCTACTATGTGACAGGTATTGTGCTAAGCACCAAAAACACAAAAATAATCAAAAGATAGTGCCTGTCTTCAAGGAGCTTACAATCTAATGGGTGAGACAAGATGAAAACAAATATGTACCAACAAACTATATGTACAAATTTACTAGAAAATAATTAACAAAGGGGAGGCACTAGAATTAATATCAATTGTGAAAGGCTTATTGTAGAAGATGGGATTTTAATTGAGACTTGAAGAAAGACAAGAAATCGAATAGATGAAGATGAAAGAGACCATTCTAGGCAAGGCAGACAGCCAGAGAAAATGACCAAAGTTGAGAAACTGATTATTTTGTCCATGAGACAGCAAGAAGCCTGTTGTCAATCTATTGAAGAATATGAATTAGATAGTAAGATATTAGAAAATTAGAAAGATCGAGAGTGGGAGGCTAGGTTTAAAAGTCAAATGGGGAGGGGTGGCACAGTAAATAGAGCACCAGCCCTGGGTAAAGAGGACCTGAGTTCAAATCTGGCCTCAGACACTTAACACAAAATCTAGCCGTGTGACCTTGGGAAAGTCACTTCACCCCAATTCCCCTGCAAAAAATATCAAAGAAAGTCAAAAGGAGGGTTTTAGATTTGATCCTGGTGGTGACAGGGAACCATTACATTTTAGTGAGAATGAGAGTGACCTTAAGTACCTGCATTAAGGAAATGACTCTGGCAGATAAATGGAGAATAGATTAGTATGGGTAGAAACTTGAGAAAGGCCTGTCCATCACAAGCCCACATGTGAGGTAAAGAGTGCCTTCACTAAGTTTGGGGCAGTATCAGAGGAGAAGATGTATTTGAGAAATGTTGTAGAATTGAAATCCACAGGCTGTGGCAATATGACCTATGAGATGGATGGGTTAAGATAGTGAGAAGTTGAGAACGACACCTAGGTTGTGAACCTGGAGGACAGGAAGCATAATGGTTACCTCACCAAGAATAGAGAAGATTTTTAAGGAGGTTAAGGAGAGGCTTTAGGGAAAAATATAATGAATTCAGTTTTGCACATATTGAGTTTAAGATGTCTACTGAACATCCAGTTTGAGACATCTGAAAGGCAGTTGGAAACAAGAGATTTGAGTTCAGTAGAGAAGTTAGGTCAGAATATGTAGATTTGAAAAACATCAACAGAGAGATCATAATTAAATCCAAGGGAGATGCTGAGATCACTGAGTGAAATAATATATAGAGAGAAGAGAAGAGGGCCCAGGACAGAGTTCTAAGGGACCATTGTGACTAGAGGGCATTAACTGGGTGAGGATCGCTAACTTAGATTACACATTGGTACAGTTTTTCCCATGGTGGTACTCTGGCTGCAAAGGAACACTTTCCTCCAGAGTTCAGCATAATTCTACCTTTCTCCATAGCTATTGTGCTAAATATCATTCAAACTTGTTCCTTGACGCCCTCCACTGAAATAGTTTATTCGTTCTTTCCCTTTTATCAGAGATGCAAGAGGAAGACAGTGAGAAGCAAAGGTAAGTATGGGAGGCTCAAATCAAACCAACTTAAGTCTATCAGTATCAGATATCAGTCTTTCAGAACCATGAAGACAATCAATGATACTTAAGCAGAAGCCAATGACATTTACAAGATTAAAGGTTACGGAAGCTAGAAAATAAGTGGTAGCATTGCAGCAGGACATTAATAACAGACATGGTAATATCATGGTGACTCACAGGCTGTAACAGCTGTGGTTGTTGCAGAAAAAATGGATTTCCCCTAAGCCTTTGAAACAATTGCAATTTCCATTAGTCTCAGTTCTGATTTCTTCCTGTAAAGATTTGTGTTTAGTTTTGTGAATCCAGTCTTCCATTTCTCTATTGTAAGTGAAAAATATGAACACAAGCACTTTTCTCTTTTCTCTGAAAAACAGATATGATTGGAATAAATAAAATGAACTTTTGTTTATGTAGTAGTAGTAGGTAGGAGAAGAGAGAGGATGATTTTCATCAGCTCCCATTCTTGTGACTCAATCAACTTAAAATTCAGATACTTATTAAATAGAACAAGCCCTGCATTCACATATTTTCAAGATATTAGAGCTATCAATTTAAAAATTAAATCATCTTTTCGCCCCAACTCACAGGATGGAATAAACATTTATTAAGTACCTTCTATGAGTTGGACAGTACACTAAGTACTTTACAAACATTGTCTCCTTAATCCCCCAAAAACACCATGAGGTAGATGCTATTATTACTATTATTATCATTATTTTCTTTTTCACCATTGAAGAAACTGATGAAGACAGAGGTTAAAAAAAATTACCCATGGTTGCATAGATAGGAAATATCAGAGGTCAGATTTGAACTCCTGCCTCTAGGCACAGTACTCTATACAAAACTGTGCCACCTGTCTCTAAAAATATGCTAATATGAGTTAAATCGACTGTAATTTCAATGAGGCAAAATGAGAGTAATTGCATAAAGAAAAAATAAAATTTTTGAAAATTGTCTTCAATAGATGTTATGCAAAGCATGCTGGAGATTTACAAATGAATTGAAAAAAAACAGACAAAATTACTAGAACAATACATCAACTCAAATTACATTTTTTTAATATTTAATGAATAATAACACACTTATGATTTAATCTTGGATCATATAGGTTAAAAATTAGACTTCAAGATTTTGTTTCAAAAAAGGGCTTATAAGGGGAGGAGCCAAGATGGCAGAGTAAAAATAGGAACTCCACAAGGCTCCAGCTCTCACCACCTCCAATACATGTAAAAAAATGACTAAGCAAATTTTAGAGTTAAAGAACCCACAACGTGAGAGAAAGAAACAAATCTCCCGCTGAAGGCAGCCTGGAAGGCAGACAGGAAGGGTCTATCAGACTGATCTGGGAGCCCAGCACAGTCCCATGTAAGCCAAAAGGTTCTTGTCCCAGGGTGGCCCCAACTAGCAGAGATAAGAGCAGACTTCAGGAGGGTGAATCACCAGTAGCTGTGGATGTTTCCAGACTTCTCAACCCATAAATGCCAAAAAGAAAGTAAAAGGTTAGTCAGGAACTCTGTTGGAACTAGGTGGACTTCCCCTGAGGTGAAAAGTCACTGAGATGGGGCAGCTACAGTTTCTGCCCCATGGCTGCCTCTGGACCTCCTGTCCTACAGATCATAGGAGGACCAAGCAACCACTCAGAAGGAAATCACTCTTGCTTTAACCTTCTTGGATCTGTAGAGCAGTCTTGGTTGGTGTAATGGTAATGTAATTTTGAATTTAAAGATCCCTTTGTGTTGGCAAAGGTAGCAGGTACTTAGCACTTAGTAATTGATCAAGCTTCTGTTGGGGAAACAGAAGGTATGAACTTCTATCTCCTGTTACTGATGTAACAGGAAGGGGTTGGCTAAAACAGGCTGTGTGTATATAAGGAAGAGCCCCAGAGAGGCACAGTCAGAATTTCTTGAGACTAAGATCTGGTGGCAGAGCAGCTACAGAAGAATGGAGAACTGAGCCAGAATTTCCTGGGAGCTTATGGTGGTGGAGCTTCTTCTGGACGGGAGCCTGGAGCCCAGAGCCTAGGAGCCCAGAGGCCAAGAGGCCAGGAGCCCAGGAGCCTGAAGTCCCGGAGCTCTGAGCCCAGGAGCCTGGAGCCAGGAGCCAGGAGCTCAGAGCCCAGGTGACTGAGGTAGCATGACTGGCATGCTGAGACTTTGTGGCTTGGTTGAGCCTTTAATTCCTTGGAGCAGAAATGGTGAAAGATCTGACATGGACCAGACCCTGTGAACTTTAGTGTGGAGTAGGACCTGCCCAGAGAGCTGGAAAAGGAACTGGGAGCTGTCTGCCATTGAACCCAGGTGACAGTTTGGTGAATCCAGGTAGAATCTGGGACCATGGAAGGGGATCCAGGGAATCTGAGAACAGGCCCCAACTCAACATGAAAAGACCCCTTCTTGGGTACTGAGTAATTATGGAATTACAGTTTGCTAGTGACCTAAGGGGTGGAGGATTTTGTGTATGATACTTAGTAAGACTTTGCTGAATAAGTGACTGATTGAGTTAATCAAGACTTTGCCCCAAGAGTGGAAGACTTTGATATGTACTTTGAGATATTATTACTGATAAGTGACTGATTGAATTAACTTAAGAGTGATTATTTTACTTTGAGACTAGGTTGTGAATATTATATTGTGATTCTCTGTGATAAGTTGTAATATTGTGAATGCTATACCTTGATTTTCTGTGGATGTTTTGCTTTTGTCATGGAATAAACAGAGTGATCACTGTACTGTGTAATCAGAACCTTAAAAGCTGTTCACAGTAGCATTCTTCTGGAAAGCTGCTTGTGCATGGCATTACAGTTGATGGTCCTGGGGTGTGTGGCCAGTGTGGCAGAGCTTGTGGAGGCTGCAGAGATGGCACTCTCCTAATATCTCTGGCAGCTGTGAAAACTCCAGCGATTAAGGAACACAGCTATCTGCAATCTCAAAACATAGTTCTACTGTGCCAAAGAGCTCAAAAGTCAAGGAATCATAAGGAACTTATTAAAGCTGAACTATGTACATTCCTACATGGAAAAATTAATTGTAACTCATAAGACTATTCTTAGTATGAGGACAGTTGAAGGGAATATATATGCATACATATATAAATATGTATGTATAGGAGGGTATGTGTGTATAAATATATATGTGTGTGTGTGAGTGAGTGTGTGCATATGTATGTACATGACAGAGGGCACAGGATGAATTGAATGTGAAGGAATGATATCTAAAAAAATAAAATTAAGAGGTGAGAGGAATTTATTGGGAGAAGGAAAAGGGAGAAATAGATTAGGGAAATTATCTCATATAAAAGAGGCAAGAGAAAACTGTTACAATGGAGGGGAAGAGCAGGAAGGTGAAAGGGAATGAGTCAACCTTATTATCACTGAACTTGGCGTAAGGAGGGAATAAGATACACACTTAATTGGGTATCTTACCCTATAGGAAAGTAGGGGGAAAGGGGATTAGAGGGTGCATGATAAAAGGGAGGGCAGATTGGGGAAGAGGGTAGTTAGAAACACTTTGGAAAAGGGACAGGGTCAAAGGAGAAAATAGAATCAGTGGGGCCAGGATAGAAAGGAGGGAATTATAGTTATATATTATTATATAATTATAGGGTCTTTCACCATATAACCACTATGGAAATGTTTTGCCTAACTACACATGTACAACCTATATTCAATTGCTTATCTTCCCAGTGGGAGTGGGAGAGGAGGGATGAAGGGAAAATATCTGGAACTCAAAGTTTTAAAAACAAATGTTTAAAAAATGTTTTTTTACATGCAACTGGGAAATAAGATATACAGGCACTGGGTTATAGAAATCCATCTTGCCCTACTAGAAAGTTGGGGGGAAGGAGATGAGCGTGGATATAACAGAGAACAGATTGGGGGAAAAGGTATTAAGAGGCTTGCTATATGGGGATGGTGGGTAGGGGAAAGATGGAAACATTTGTAACTCAAAATCTTGTGGAAATGAATGTTGAAAACTAAAAATAAATTGAAAAAAGGGCATAAAAGGAAAAAAAATTAGAAAGGTAAGAAGCTTATAGTAGGTTCTATGCCTAATAAGTTGAAAGATCAAGAAAGATAAGACTCTAGGCCTTCTCTTATTATACTATTTTGCTTTCTCCTATTCATTGCCTTTTACTTTATTTATTTTTAGGGGTGGCCAGGTGGCACAGTGAGTAAGAGTGCGGGCCCCAGCGTCAGGAGACCTGGCATTGGCTCCGGCCTCAGATATTAGGCACCCACACACAAAAATAACTGGCCGTGTAACCTTGAGCATGTTATTTAACCCCAATTGCTTTAAAAAAATTATTCATTCTTTTGTTGTTTTTTTTTTTGGAGGGCAAGTGGGGTTAAGTGACTTGCCCAAAGTCACACATCTAGTTTGTGTGTGTGTGTGTGTGTGTGTGTGTGTGTTATGTGTCTGAGGCCATATTTGAACTCAGGTCCTCCTGACTACAGGGCCGGTGCTCTATTCACTGCACCATCTATTTTAATTTATTCATTCAACAAAAATGGTAAGTGTCTATTGTGTACAAAAAATGTTGTAGGAATTAGGGGAGATAAAATATTTAGGTACTGTGTAATTCATGCCTTTTTGTATCTCACAGCCCAATAGAGGAATAGGACACAAATATAATTATATTACATAATATTACATGAAAAGATGCAAAAAAGTGTAATATGGCTCATTTTCAAGTGTTGGGAGGAAAAATGAGTGAAACCTTCATGGAGAATGTAAAATTTAACTTCAGTTTTAAAGATGGACAAACAAAACAAAATTTAAGAAGCAAAGATGAAGAAGGAAATAGAGATATCAACAATAATATGAGTAAAGACACATATGTTAGAGGCTGCATACCATATTGACAGAGCACAGAGGAGAGCAGTTTAATTGAAATGTAGTTTCTGAAGGATAGAAATATGAAAGAGAATACAGAAGAAAGAGAATAAGCATTTTCATAACACCTACTATGTGCCAAGCATTGTGCTAAATGCTTTACAGATACTATTTCATTTGATCTTTATAAGAACGTTGAAAAGTAGGCTCTCTCATCTCCAATTAGTAGCTGAGGAAACCAAGGCAAACAGTAGTTATGTCATTTACACTGGGTCACAGAGCTCATAAGTATGTGAGGTCATATTTGAACTCATACCTTCCCACCTCCAAGTTTAGTGCTCTGTTTTCTGCATCACCTAGCTGGCTAGAGAGAAGTAAGGAAATATTCACTGGCATCTAACTGAATAGTCTTGAATGCTAAAGGAGTTTGAACTTCACTTCATAGAAAATTAGAACTGATTGAATAGTTTTGAACATAGGAGTGGGGTAACAAGATGCATGTACAGGCACACCTCATTTTATCATGCTTCACTTTATTGCACTTCACAAATACTGCATCTTGAACTTGAACTTGAAATAGAACATTGAGATTCTACAATACAAGAAGAATGAGTTGTTATGACCACCCATTTTCAATATATGTGTGCCTCACAACCAATGTACTGTAAGAATGTTCCCATTTCTTAAGTGTGTAGTGTTTATTTGTGAGAAAGTGAACCACAATTTGGGGGGGAAGGTAATTTGTTGCTTTATAACATAATATAGTTAGAGCTATTATATGCGCACTCATATAAAAAAATTCCATATTTTCCCCACATGTCATATAGGTGATTGGAAACTCAAATTGATATTTATTTTTATAGACACCTTCATCTGAGTTTAATTTATTGAAATTAAATGATCATTATTTAAACTAATTACTTCTTAGGAAAAGATAAAGATTAAAACAATAGCCTATACTCAAAAGTTCAAGAAGTACACAAATAAAAATGCTGAGCATGTATTTCACAAATAGGTCCATACTAACGCATTATATATAGACAGTGTGCCATAGGGAATGGAAAGGGGGGATTTGGCATCCAAAAGATGTGGGTTTGAATCTTGCATCTTACACTTACTAATTATGTGACTCTGAACAAGTTACTTAAATTTTCCTGAATTTTATTATTCATTTGTAAAATGGAGCTAATAACAGCAGCTCAATCACATGATAGTTAGTTATAAGGTTTTAATGAGATAATGCCTAAGAATGCTTTGAAAACTTTAAATTATGTATTGTATTTATATAATGTATATTAAAATTAATATTAGTAATATAAGTAATGACAATGATCATTCTCACAAATAGCCCTCCAAATGCCAAATCTTCCCCTCTTGTTAAATGATTTTGTAAACCTGATTATTTTTACTAATGGAAACTCTACATAAAAATGAAACAAGCCACTTAAATGGTTAAACAGAACCAAGTGCATAAAGTTACTAAAATACAGAACAATTTATCAACTTTGTGACCAAGTAGTTTTAGCTGAGAAAAAAAAAATACTGCTTTATCAGTAAAGGGGAAAATGTATTCCTGTTCATGAATATTGATATGCATCTCTTAGAGAAGAGATTTCTTTTCTCTTACAAGTGAATTATAACAAGATACGCTTAGCAAAAATTCCTTAGAGGGACTGATTATGAAGGAATGCATCTAAGAACTGTATTAAAACCAGATTTAAAGTCTGACCTAAAATGCTTAAAATACTGCATTTTTCTTCATTGTCTCTATGTATCACTTTCTTTCTTTTGCTAATTAAAAATGACAATACCCTAATTCATGTAATGTAAGATGCCATGGTTAGGGCATTATATGAATCCATTACATAAATGAAACCTTTATATTTGTTTAAGCAATAAAAGTAATCTCCCCCTCTTATTTTGTGCTATATAATTCTCAGATTATAATTATTCAAAAGTTCTCCATTCTGAAGACTCTGAAATGATGTTTCTTGTTAATCATTTGCAATGTCCAAAAATACCACTCAGTGTCCTTTATCATTTCTTTCATCAGAATGTTGCTGGACTAGGAAAGGAAAGGTATATTTCCTTATGCTAAAGATATAACCCTTGCAAAATGAAAACAATAAATTCTAAATTCTCAAAACAGATCATCAATTGAGGGATGTTTATTTGTCTTACATGATGATTATTCAACTTACAAAAGTTTTATTTTAGGATTATTTTAAGAGGCTATTTTCAAATAGTTTTAAAGATTAAGTATCAAAAAAGGTTTTTACATTGTTTTAAAGAGTATTTATTTTGAAAATTAAGTTACATAAATAATTTTCTATTCACATATTAATAAGCTAATATCATTAAAAATTTTAAATATTTTCTCTTTGTATTATTTTTCTATTTTCATCAACTATTACACTTACAGATGATGTTTTCACTTTTACTTCTACTTAAAGATTGACCTAGTATCATGATCAAAACATAGAGGATACTCAGGATATATGAAATTAACAAATGGCAATGGAAATATTTGATGAACACATGCAAACTTGTGAAAAATATTGGCTTAAGTGGCAATGGCAACATTGGCCAAAGAATATAAGCTATGCAACCTTGTGAAGTACACAACTTACACATAAAACATCCTTATGAATTTTATTATCCCATTGCCTTCCAATACCTTCAAAGAAAAATTAATAGATGCACTGTCAAAATAATTCAAATCATATAAACAATATGATGCAATATATAACTAGATAATCCTTGGTCCCAAGTAAGCATACAAATTTATACTACTAGCTTTTACTAAAATTAAGTACATGGCATAGATCATTTTGTAAGTCATTGAACAAGTTGTCTATATCACTGAGTAGAAGTCTAAGTTTTGCCATTAACTAGTAATATTACACACATACATGTATGTGTAAGAGCAGGTAGGTGGTTCAGGGGATAGAGTACTGAACCTGGAGTTAGGAAGAACCAAGTTCAAATCTAGACTTAGACACTTATGAGCTACATGACAAATTGCTTAACTCTGTTTGCCACAGCTTACTCACCTGTAAAATGAGAGGAAGAGGGAAATGGTAAACTACTCTATCATCTTTGCCAAGAAACCCCAAATGGGGTCACAACAAGTCAGACATGATATACATACATACACATGTGCGCCTATGAGCACATTTGCATAACGGACATAAATATGCATATATACAAAAATATAAATACAAATATATATATATGTATATTTCTAGATAGAGACATGTGAAGATCCCAAATGTTTACCTAATTTAGCTAATACACTAAGTCTATCAGATTATGCTTTTATAAAGCAGATTTTGAACCATTTTCCGGGAGAATATGAAAACAAATATTAAGAAAGTTAGTCAGTATTATTGTACTATAAATTTTATGGAAGGGATTAATTTAAAAGAAGACTAGAAAGGGGGATTCAACTCAGGTTGTAAAGAGATCTAAAGACTAAATGAATATATCTGATAAAATCTTGTTATACTCAATTTATCAATCTAAGTTGTTTAATAAATATTTGTTGTTTCAATTTATATATATATATATATATGTGTGTGTGTGTGTGTGTGTACGTGTATATATATATTTGTACCAGAGTTTACAGTATAAGTTTTGAGGGTTATCTATAGGGGTAAGATAATATGCTAGATATTGAAATTTTGGAGGTAATTTGATTTCCCCAATAATCATAACTTACTAGGGATTAATATTTTGAAAATATAGTTCTTTTCCTCATGTTTTCATCCAACGCACAGTGACACAAAAGTTTATTCCATAGATAGAGTTAAATTAAACAATCCATCTTAGTTATAACCCTCTAGTTGGCTAGAGGTTTATGTATCACTGTCCCATAATTACTCTAATAATTCTCAGCCCAGTTTGTTTCATAGATTGCCCTATTGTTTGGTAAAGGTCAAACAGAGGAAGTAATAAGATTACAGTTTCGCTGTTAAAATGTACTCTCATTTTCCATTTATTTAGAAATTGCTATTGGAAATTAAAAAAAAATAAAGAATGTGCAAGTGTATCATTGGGTATCAAAGTTCACTTTCAAGATCATGTCTTATAAATCTTGGATGCATTTCTTTTTCTCTCCTACTTCAGACTGTATAATGTTTTACAGCAAAGATCAGTCTTTCATGGGTCCTACTGAAATTAGATTTTTATCAAGGTTGACCCAAAATATAGTGTATAATTAGAATCCCCTATTTTTCCATTTTAACATGTATAATTCATTTGTCATCTTTCTGTGCCAGACAACGGAAATATCCTTGAAGAAAGACAACCAGATTTTTCATTTCCTCATTTTGTTTGCATTTTCTCAATTAAGGTTTGAATTAAGAACAGTGTATAGTTTAATTTTGTGCTATTGTTAAATTGATTGTAAATGTCATTTGAGTTTCTAAATATGATCCCAAATAGTGCAATATACCTGGCGGGGTTATTTCCTTTTGATTTTTTAATTTTTTTTTTAATTTTCATCCTAAAAGATAAACTGCAAATTATGGCTACTGACACATTGTTTCTGCCAAAAAAAACAAAACAAAACAAAAAAAAAGCTTAAAAAGGAAAGAAATTTGGCCAAAGGTATTCTGATCACTTATATTGTAGCATTTTGAAAGAAGTGGCATATCGGTGTCCCCTTTAAATCTTATCTGCATTGCATAACTTTCCCATGAAAAATTGATTCACAAATTACAGAAAAAGAGTTTATAGTCATATTTGTAAAAACTAGAATTTTAAACTGATTCAAGAGAACAGAAGTATGAATTACAGAGGTCACTGATTTCACTATATGTCCCTGTCATTTTTTTAGTGTTCTTTTAAAATGAAACCCATAATCCATATGTATTTAGAATAAAGGTATCCTGGAAGATGGTGGGGTAAATTGTAAATCACTGTAACTCTCCCATATTTACCTAAAAACCAATGATAAAATAGAGCAACCAAAGAAATCCTGTAGCAGCAGAACCAGGAAAAAGATGGGGTAAAACACTCTTTTAGCCCAATAAACTTGGAATAGCAGCAAGAGAGAACCATCTCACTTGGGTGAAAGTGGAGGGAAGTCCAGGACAAGAAGTGTCCTAGAAAGCCCCACCTCAGCAAAGGGGGGAGATCCTGAGCCCCACTGTGGTACAGAAGGCAACCACCAAAATCAAGATGCCCCAACATGCCTTATCATAGCTAGGGGAACCAGTAGACTCCAGTTCTGGAAACTACCAAGTCCTTCAGTATAGCCACAGGCAGGCAAGGCTGCGCTAGTACCCAGACCCTCATGTGCAGCCCCAGACAAATAGGTATAATCCAGCACAGGTAGGGAGACATCCTCCAGCAGCCAGGACTACACATGTTTCAGCAAAACTCTGGGGAAACAGGTAGATGTCAACCCTATGACAGTCACCCGACAGCACCAGCACCACTATTTTTCAGTGTAGCTTCTGGAAACAGTCAGCCTCCAGAGGCCAGAAATCCAAGTGAATCAGCGTTGCCATGGGTAAATGTAGAAACACTCCACTGGGTCTCAACACATACCAGACACCACCACTAGAACACTAGCTCAGTACCCTACAAGCAATCTGCCAGAATCCTATAGCCTCCAGAATCACCAAGCAAACCCCACCCTTCAGCTCAGCACTAGAAACAAGAGTGTCCCACAGTCTTCCAGGCAACATCAGCCCAGCAAAAGGTAAAAAGTCAGGGCCTGCAGCCACTGGCACAAGAAGTATGAAATCTTGGGACCAGAGCTCAAATTTAAAAGAAAATAAAAATTTTAATGTTTTTTTTTAAATCTCATCATAGAAAGTTATTATGGTAGGTGTAACCAAGACAGAAGAGTAAAGGAAGAGAATCATCTCAGATCTCCCCCAAACTCCTACAAATACCCTTAAAATGTCTCGAAACAAAATCTTAGAGAGTCAGAACCCACAAAAAGATGGAGTGAAACATTTTTTCAGCCCAAGACAACATAGAAGGTCCATTGCACCAGGATGAGAGAGGAGCGTAGTCCCTCACAGCCTCGAGTCAGCAAAACAGAAGAAAGCCTTGGGGCAGCAACACTTGCTTCTGGGGTTCTCAGCCAACTGATGGTAAGGGAGTTGAACAACTGATCAGACGGTTATCACAGGGGTCTTTTTGTTCTCCCAGAGGCAAAACTCTGTTGCTTTCACTTTACTCAGATCCAAGTGAGAGACTTAGGTGGTAGTGCCGGGGCAAAAAGGATCACTAACACACCAGACCTTGCAGCCATTGTGGATCAGGGACCATCACGCACACTGAACGGGAAGGAAAGAGTGCTTAAGCAATGAGTCAACCTTACTCTCATTGAATTTGGCTTAGGGAGGGAATGACATATACACTCTATAGGGTACCTTGCCCTATAGGAGAGTAGAGGGAAGAGGAAAAGGGGGGAGGTGATGGAAGTGAGGGCAGGCTGGGGAGGAGGGAAGTTGTAAGCACCCACTTTTGAAAAGGGACAGGGTCAAAGGAGAGAACAGAGCAAGTGGGATAGGATGGAGTGAAATATAGTCAGTCTTTCACAATATATCCTCTATGGAAATGTTTTGCATAGCTACACATGTACGACCTGTATTGAATTGGTCATCTTCCCAGTAAGGGTGAATGACAAGGGAGGAAGGGAAAGAACCTGGAATTAAAAGTTTTAAAATCACATGTTTAAATATATATATTTTACATGCAACTGGGAAATAAGATATACAGGCACTGGGGTAGCCTGACAGGCTACCATATTGTGTTTAAAAGCAGAGACAAGCTGTTACAAGAGTTGGATATGTGCCAGCATTCATGCCCTCCTTTAGAAAAGCAATCTGGAGAGTCTCAGGTAGAAGGAGAAAGTACCAGAGAATCTCTGGAAGCAGAGAGGGCTGTTGTAAATTTGATTGAGAAAAAGAAAAAAAAGTAAAGGAGGAAAGTTCATATAGCTTTGGTAGAGTCTGAGCCTAGTTACTATGACAATATATCCCTAGAAAATCCATGTGCTGTACAGAATGGTGATACAATGTTACTGGATGTTACATTGTTTCAGGGGAAGCCTTTAGAAAGGGAGAAGCTCGCCCCCTACTGAGAAGAAGGCAGGAAAGTCAGGGAGGGCAAGCAGTATTTAAGGAGATGCTTAAGGATTTCACTCCAGAGGAGATTACTGATATTTTGTGAAGATTCACCCAAAGGATGGAAGGATCCTTGGTGTGTTGGATGGTAAGAATCACTGATGAAAGAACTACTGGGGTAGTAATAGATAAAATGGACTGCTTGAAATTTGTAAGTATTTGGTATTGTTTATTGTATATAATTGTTACCTCCTACCAATGAAAGTCTCTAAGAGCTTCCTGGCAATATACTTATAATATGTTATAAGTATATTGCCAGGAAGCTCTTAGAGACTTTCATTGGTAGGAGGTAACAATACGACCAATCTGATAGCTTTAGCTGCTGATGGATGCAGTAGAATGTATTCCAATGATTCTATGTGGCCTAGTAGAGACAGACCCTGGTAGTACTCACTTAGACTTCATGAGAAAGGTGAAAGAAGTAATGAAAACTTCTATCATGGTTGGAGATGCAGACGTGTATCATGAAATCCCCTTAGCAGTTCCTCATAGAAATATCATGGTGAAGACAGTTCCTCCTACATCTACTTCTAACTCTATTAATAGGTTAAATAGGACAACCTCTTTCAGAGGTGCTGAATAATATTTCATAGCTAAGTGACTTAGGAGAATGGGAAAAAGATAAATTTCCTCTTGAGAGAAAAGTAAATGGCCAGATGGTTCAAAGTCAGAATAGATTGCCAAGAAAAGAATTGTTTATTGCATTCTTGAGAGTGGGGGTTGATTTTAGAAAAATTAATGGTATTCGAATTAATGAGTTATATAAAATATACCATGAGAAGGAGTTTAATGTCAGACAGAATACAGGAGAAAGGGCTGCTGCTACAGGTGCTCCTGAACCACTGTATTCGAGTTCATCACACCTTTAGGGGGAATAGGAAATTGACCAAGTCCCAGCTCATATTAAAGAAATAGACAGACAAGGCCCCATATTAATCTGATTATATATTGGAAAATGGTTCAAATACTGTAACCGGGGCCTTGTTAGATACTGGGGCAGAGGCCTCTTGTCATTTATGAGAACCCTGATAAGTTCAAGGATGGAACTCCTATGGACTGAAATATCAGCCAGACAAATCAAACTGATGTTGAAAATTGGACAATTACCTAAGAAAAAATATACTGTGGTCATTGTGCCCATTCCTGAAAACATCATTGGAATAGATATATTGAGAAGCATAACTCTGAATTTACCTGAAGGAAGATATTAATTCACTGTAAGGAAGATAGAAATCAATACAGTTTTAGTGGGAAAACTAAAAATGGATACAATCACTTTACCTGAACCTTCTGAAGTAATCATTTTAAGGCAGTATTATGTGCCAGGTGGGTAAGATGAAATTGTCATTAGTATAAAGGAACATGTTGAAGCAGGAGTGTTAGTGCCTAAAACCACATGATGGAATAATCATGTTTGGCCAGTATGAAAATCAGATGGGACATGGAGAATGACAGTGGATAATAAACAATTGAATAAGGTGACTCCTCTCTTGTGTGCTGCTATTCTAGATATTGTCACCTTAATAGAAAATATTCAGAAATATGATGGGACTTGGTATTCAGTGACTGATTTGGCCAATGCCTTCTTCACCATTGCAATAAACTCTAAGCAGTGGAACCAGTTAGCTTTCACTTGGCAGGGTAGACAATATACTTTCACCCACTTGCCACAAGGATATCTGCATAGTCCCACTATTTGTCACAGGATTGTGGCTGAAAATTTGGATGAATTAAAGCTACCTGTTATACAGCTTACCCACTACATGGATGATATTATGATACAGGGAAAAAATACAAAAGAAGTAGAGAAGAGTTTGACACTTTTGATCGAACTTATGAAAAGCAGAGTGGGAAATTAACCCTCAAAGATTCAAGAACCAGTTCAAATGTAAAATTTGGGGGAATACAGTGGAATAAGGGTCTGCAAGAGATTCTGCTGCAAATCCTACAAAACATTCAGGATTTTCCTATCCCTACCAATAAGAAAGAGGCCCAAAAGTCTGTAGGATTATTTGGATATTGGCAACATCACATTTCATATGTAGGACAGATTTTGAAACCCTTATGTGAAGTTACCAGGAAGAAATATGTATTTGATTGGGAAAGCTTTTGAGGAAGCCAAAGCTGCTATACAATTGGCTCTAGAATTATGGCCTTTGCAGAATGTTCTAGTGGAATTACAAGTGACTGTACAAGATAATTATGCAAACTGGATCTGTATCCCAAAAGAGGTCATAAAAAGAGAAAAGAACCCACATTTACAGAAATATTTGTAGCAACTATTTTTTTATGTTAATAGTGGCAAAGAATTGGAAATTGAGGGGATGCCTATCAAGTGGGGAATGGCTGAATAAATTGTGGTGTATGAATGTAATGTAATGTTGTTATATAAGAAAAAAAGAGAAGGATTTCAGAATCAAATAAAAAAAACTAGAAGGACTTACATGTACTGATGCTGAGTGAAGTCAGCAGAATTAGAACACTACACACAGCAATAGCAACATGGTGTGATCATTTACCATGATAGACTTAGCTCTCTTCATCAAGACAATTCCTGAAGACTCATGACTGAAAATGCTAACTACAACGAAAGAATGATCTGTGGAGTCTGAATGCAGATTGAAGCACACTGTTTTCCCTTTTTATGTTTTTTTTTCTTTCTTGTGGTTTTCCCTTTTGTTCTGATTCATCTTTCTTAACATAACTAATGTGGAAATGTTTTTTAACATGATGGTACATGTACAACCTATATCAGATTGCTTGATGTCTTGGGGAGGAGATGGGAGGGAGGCAGAAATATTTGGAATTCAAAAGTTTCAAAACTGAATACTGAAAAGTATCTTTACATGTAATTGGGGTGGGGGATGAAATACTATTAAAGAAACAAAAATAAAAGAACATAAAGCCCAATATCTTTATAAGCTGACTACACCAATTTCATTAAGAAGGCACTTAGAATACTGAAGATTCTATATAAGTTAAATCAAATTCTACAAGTTGCTATATTTCCTCAATTCATAATAAATACCATTTTTCTTGCTGCATAGAGAAATTGCCAAAGAACACTTTGCCATCTGCCTCATTTTCTTTTTTTTGTTTTTGACCTTAATAAAAACCTTTAAGGGAGCCTAGAAAAAATTATTTAAAAAAACGATATCATATCCATGCTAAGTAAGACACAGTGGAATATGGAAATAGGCAAGAAATGAACTTCATGCCTTCCAAATGTGGCATGTCTTTCATCAGGTAACTCTGTATGTGCTAATAAAAAATTGAGGGGTCAATTTTTAGTTGTTTCAAATTGTGATGTTTGGCACCAGTTTCCTATACAGCTAGTGTTTTATTTTGTTTTTTAATGATTAATTTACTTTTAGATTTCATGTTCACTTCCATGAGAATTTGAGTTTTGAATTTTCTCCACCACCCTTTCCTCTTCCCTCCACAAGACAGCATGCAATCTGATATAGGCTCTACTTATACATTAATGTAAAATGTGTTTTCATATTGTTCATGATATAAAGAAGAATTACGACTAATGGGAGGAACCAAGAGAAAGAAGAAATAAAACAAAACAACCAAAGGAGAGGTAATAATGTGCTTCCATCTCCATTCAGTCTCCAAAGTTCTTTATCCAGATGTGGATAGAATTTTCCATAATGAGTCTTTTGGAGTTGTCTTAGATCCTTGCACTGCTGAGAAGAGCTAAGTTGATCAATGTCAGTTATCTCATAATGTTACTGTTAATGTATAAAATATTCTCCAGTTCTGCTCATTTCAATCAGCATAAGAGCATATAAGTCTTTCCAGGTTTTTCTGAAGTCTATCTGCTCCTCATTTCTTATAGTACATTAGTTTTCTATCCACATTCATATACCACAACTTGTTGAGCCATTCTCCAATTGCTGGACATCCCCTCAATTTCCAAATCTTTGTCACCACAAAAAGAGCTGCTATCAATATTTTTGTATCAATATTTTTTGGGAACTTTTCCTGCTTTTATAATCTCTTTTGGATACAGACCTGCAGGTGGTATAGCTGGGTAAAAGGGTATGTATGCACTTGTTAGAGCCCTTTGGTCATACTTCCAAACTGATCTGCAGATCAATTCACAACTTCACCAACAACACAGTACTGCTGCAATTTTCCCACATTTTCAGCACTTATTTTCCTGTTTTGTCATGTAAGCCAATTTGATATGTGTGATGTGGTACCTCAGACTTGTTTTGATTTTCATTTCTCTAATCGATAGTGATTTAGTGTTTTTTTTTCATATGACTATAGATGACTTTTATTTCTTCCTCTGAAAATTGCCTGTTCATATCCTTTGACCATTCCTCATTTGGGTAATAACTTATATTCTAAATTTGACTAAGTACTCTATATATTTTAGAACTGAGACCTTTATCAGACACTGACTAAATTTTTTTCAAAGCTTTTTGCTTCCCTTCTAATATTGGTTACATTGGCTTTATTTGTGCAAAAACTTTTCACCTTGATGTAATCAAATTTATCCATTTTGCAATTCATAATATTCACTATCTATTGTTTGGTCATAAATCATTCCCTTGTCCATAGTTTTGAAAGGTTAACTATTCCTTGCTCTCTTGGTTTACATATAGTCATGTATCCATTTTGACTTTATCTTGGTATAAGGAGTAAGAAGGTCTATGCCTAGTTTCTGCCATACTATTTTCCAGTTTAGCCAGCTGTTTTACTTAAATAGTGAGTTCTTATGCCAGAAGCTGGAGTCTTTGGATTTATCAAATAGTAGATTACTATAGTAATTGACTACTGTGTCTTCTGCACCTAACCTATTCCACTGATCCACCACTCCATTTCTTAGCCAGTTCCGAATAGTTTTGATGATTTACAGTTTATAATAGAGTTTAAGATCTAGTACAGGTAGGGCACCTTCCCTAGTATTTCTTTTCATTAATTCTCTTGATATTCTGGACCTTTTGTCTTTCCAGATGAATTTTGGTATGGTTTTATCTAGCTTTATAAAATACTTTTGGTAGCTTGATTGGTATGGCACTGAATAAGAAATTTTATTTAGGTAGAATTGTCATTTTTATTATATTTAACTTTAGCAACTGATATTTTTCTGGTTAGATTTGACTTTATCTGTGTGAAAACTGTTTTGTAATTGTGTTCATATAGTTCCTGGGTTTCTTTTGGCAGGTAGATTCCCAAATATTTTAAAATGTCTTCAGTAACTTTAAATGGAATTTCTATCTCTTGCTGTTTAGCTTTGTTAGTAATTTAAAGAAAAGCCAATGATTCATGAGGGTTTATTTTGTATCCTGCAACTTTGCTAACATTGTTTATTATTTCAACTACTTTTTTACTTGATTCCCTAGGATTCTCTAAGGATACCATCATATCAACTGTAAAGAATTATAGTTTGATTTCTTCTTTGGCAATTCTAATTCCTTCAATTTCTTTTTCTTCTCTTATTACTAAAGCTAAAATTTCTAGTTCAATACCGAATAACAGTGGTGATAATGGACATCCTTATTTCACCATCGATGTTACTAAAAATGCTTCTAGTCTTTCATATAATTTCATATAATTGCTTGCTGATAGTTTCAGATAGATGCTATCATTTTATGGAAGACTTCATTTATTCCCATACTCTCTATTATTTTTAATTGGAATTGGTATTGTATTTTGTCAAATACTTTTTCTGCATCTATTGAGATAATCATAAGATTTCTGTTAGTTTTGTTGTTCATATAGTCAATTATGCTGAGAGCTTTTCTAATATAGAACCAGCCCTGTATTCCTGGTATAAATCCTACCCTATCATAGTGTAATATCCTTTAAATAATTTGCTGTAATCTCTGCTAATATCTTATTTCAATTTTTTTTCATCTGTATTCACTAGGGAAATTGGTCTATAATTCTCTTTCTCTGTTTTGGCTCTCCCAAGTTTAGGTATCAATAACATATATGTAGCACAAAAAGAATTTGGTAGGACTCCTTCTTTGCCTTTTTTCCCAGATAGCTTATATAATACTGAAATTCGTTCTTGAAAGAATTCACTTCTAAATCCATCTGTCCTTGGAGATGTTTTTCTTAGGAAGTTAATTAATGACTTCTTCAGGTTCTTTTTCTGAAATGAGATTATTTAAGTATTTTATTCCCTCTTCCTTTAATATGGAAAATTTATATTTTTTGTAAATATTCATCCATTTCACTAAGATTGTCAAATTTATTGGCACATGGCTGGGAAAAATAACTCTTAATTAATATTTGTGATTTCCTCTTTATTGGTGGCAAATTCACCCTTTCCATTTTGGATGCTGGCAATTTGTTTTTTTCTTCCTTTCCAAAATAATATTAACCAAAGTTTTATCTATTTTATTGTTTTATTTTTCATAAAACCAGCTCTCAGAATTATAATTCAATAGTTTTCTTAATTTCAATTTTATTAATCTCTCCTTAGGTTCTCAAAATTTCATATTTTGTATTTAATTGGGGATTTTTAAAAATTTGTCATTTTTCTTGCTTTTTGAATTGCATACCCAAATAACTGATCTCTTCTTTCTCTATTTTGTTCATATAAGTATTTAGACATACAATACTTCCCCAAAGAATTGCTTTAGCTGCATCCCACACATTTGGCTATGTTGTCTCATTATGGTCATCATCTTGGATAAAATTATTGATTGTTTCTCTAATTTGCTATTTGACCCATTCATTCTTTAGGATTAGATTGTTAACTTCCAATTAATTGTTGATCTTTCCATGACCCTTTATTACATGTAATTTTTATTGCATCATGATCTGAAAAGGAAGAAATTAACATTTCTGCCTTTCTGCATCAGATTGTGAGGTTTTTAAGTTCTAAAATTTGGTCAAATTTTGTGTAGGTGGCATGTACCACTGAGAAAAAAAGGTATATTCCTTTCTACTCCTATTCAGTTTTCTCCAGAGGTCAGCCATATCTAAATTTTCTATATTTCTATGCATCTCCTTAACTTCTTTCTTATTTATTTTTTGGTTAGATATATCTAGTTCAGAGGATGGGAGGTTAAGGTCCACCACTAGTATAGTTTTGTTATCTATTTCTTCCTGTAACTTCCCCTCTCAGAATCTGGATGTTATACGACTTGGTGCAACATATGTTTAATAATAATATGGCTTCTTTGTCAATGACATTTTTTTTAGCAAGATGTAGTTTCTTTCCTTTCCCTTTTGCATTTGCTTTGTCTGAGACCAGGATTGCTACCCCTGTTTTTTTTTCTTCAGCCAAAGCATAATATATTCTGCTCCAGTCTTTTACCTTTTCTGTTTGAATCCGTCTGCTTCAAATGTGATTCTTGTAAGCAACATATTGTAATATTATGGTTCTTAATCCATTCTGCTATGTGCTTCAATTTTATGAGAGAGTTTATCCCATTCACATTTATAGTTATTATTACTATCTGTGTCTTTCTCTCCATTCTATTTCCTTCACCCTCCATTCATGCTTTTCTCTCTCCTTTATCCATTTTCCTCCTCACTAGAGTTTTGCTTTCAACCACCATCTCAATCAGTCTGCCCTCCCTTCTATCAACTCCCTTCCCTTTCTTCTATTCACCCCCTCCCCACCTATTTCCTATAGGCTAAGTTAAGTTTCTATACCTAATTAAGTATGTTATTCCCACTTTGAGTCAAATCTAATGAGATTAAGTTTCAAAAAATGCTCATCTCCCTTCTTTCACTCTCCTATAATGGGTTTTGAGCCTTGTCATGTGATATAATTTACCTTTTTCTGATTCCTCCATTCCTCTTCTCCCAGTATGGTCTTTTTTTGACCACTTACTTACATATTTTATCATTACATTAAGGTCAATTGATATCCATGTGTATCAGCAATGCCATATTCACAATGCCTATAGAGATTACAAATAT
>NW_027185860.1:2520395-2577444 GCF_028583685.1 Petaurus breviceps papuanus
TCTTGCTCCGCCCCTTCCTGCTACGTCAGCAAGTCCAACGGGGCATGAAAGATCTTTTAATCCCATAACCCTTACACCATGTCCTCTGTCTATGTATACCCTTTTAAATGGTATAATAATACAGTTACCCAGAGTTACAAGTGTTATTTTCCTTTGTAGGGATATAAACAGTTTGCCCTTGTTAATGACATGTTCATTTTTCCTGTTTACCTATGTCTCTCTTGAATCTTATATTTGAATATCAAATTTTCTGTTGAGCTCTGGTCTTTTCATCATGAAAGTTTGGAAGTCTACTATTTCATTGAATGTCCATACCCTCCCCTGAAATATTATGCTCAATTTCTCTGGGTAGTTGATCTTTGGTTGTAATCCAGGCTCCTTTGCCTTACAGAATATTATATTCCACACTCTCCAATTTTTAATGTAGAAGCTATAAGGTCCTTCATAATCCTATCTGTAGTTCCAAGACATTAAAACTTTTCCATTCTGGTTGCTTGATGTATTTTCTCTTTGATCTGATAATTTTTTAATTTGGCTACACTTTTCCTTGGAATTTTCAATTTGGCATCTCTTTCAGGATGTAGTTGGTGGATTCTGTCAACGACTATTTTACTTTCTGACTCTAGGACCTCAGATAGTTTTCCTTGATAGTTTCCTGAATGATGTTGTCCAGGATCTTTTTTTTCATGGTTTTCAGGTAGACCAATATTTAAAAAAACCTATTATCCAGATCAGTTGTTTTTCCAATGAGTTATTTCATCTTTTCTTCTAATATTTTCATTCCTTTTATTTTGTTTGACTGATTCTTGATATGTCATAGAGTCATGAGCTTCCACCCTCCCAATTGCAATTTTTTAAAGGTGTTTTCTTCTATTAAATGTTGTACCTCATTTTCCATTTGGCCCATTTTACTTTTTAAGGAGTTCCCTTCAGTGAGTTTTTGTGCCTCCTTTTCCATTTGGCCAATTCTACTTTTTAAGGACTTGCTTTCTATAGTCAGTTTTTTTTCCTTCCTTTTCCAAGTTATTGACTCTTTCTTGCATACCTCTCATTTTCCCCCATTTTTCTTCTACCTCTCTTATTAGAATTTTACAATTCTTCTTGAGTTCTTCCAAGAAAATGGTTTGGGCTTGAGACCATTTCATATTCCCCTCTGAGATTTCACATTGGTATATATTGACAACGTTGTCCTCTTCTGAATTTTTGCCTTTATCTTCCCTGTGTCCATAATAAGAATCTATAGTCATTGTTCATTTATGTTTTTTGCTCATGGTGTTTGCCTGATCCTTGGCTTTTAGAATTCAGCCTTCCTGCTGGAGTGCAAGGAGCACTTACCCATATTTCTTATGCTGCAGTCAAGGGATGTGATCACTGGTTTTGGGTGCTGGGGCCTCAGGCATTGGCAGCTGGAGACTGTAGGGGTTTTTCAGCTTACTTGGTTCTGAGCTGGAGTCAACACTGGAGCTCTTGGGGTGGAGCTTGGGAATCTGGCCCCTAGGGGACATTTGATTACCTGGTCTTTCACTTGAAGGCTTGGCTGATGGAGGATGTCTTTCAGCCTGGAGCTATGCCTCTTGGAGTTGTGTTTCCTGGAGCTGTGCTGAAGCACCATGAGATTTGGCTGCTTCAGAACAATGGTGTGCTTGCTGATTTTCAGAGCTGGTGTCTACTGGTTCCCCTGCCTGTGATGAGGCACCTGGGGGCTGGGGTGGGGTCCTGGTATTCCTACTTGCCTGCTCTACCACCTTCTGCTCAAGATCTCCCCCTGGTTTGCTGAGGTGGGGTTTGCCTCTGGTTTGTTGGGACACCTCCATCCTCGTACTTCTTCCCCTCCTCTAGAGTGAGCAGGCATTATCCCATTAATCTCACAAGCTTTCTGAGATAAAAAAAAAAAACTGCTGCAAGTCTGCTCGCTCAACTGTTCCAGGATTTTTCCTGGGGTAAGATTTTCTGGGTTTTCAGATTTGAATTATGGATGGTGATAGTGATTTATTTCTTACTTCACCTTCTTGTCTTCCAGAAGTGGAAGTCCCCTGCCTGTGTTTTTATAATTGTTTCAATTTTTAGCATGAAAGTTATGACTTTAAAAGAACTATATAAATATACTATTATACCCATGTAAGAAATGATAATTTCTCTGTAATGGCAACCAAAATGGTTCTTAGTTCCTTGTTTCAGCTATTCAAGTGCCTTTGAGCCCCACCTGTTTTGGAGGTGTGAGGAACTTGCTGATGCAACAGGAAGGGTGGAACAGGAAGGAGAAGAACCATGTAAAAGTAGGAGCACAAACTGAAACCAAGCTGAACTGAGAGGGAGAACACTTGTGGTGTCTGGCCCTCTGTATGTCTCTTCTGTCTGTGTTGATTTGTATTGGTGTTATTTTGTCAGACAGAAGCATTTTATGTCTTTAATTATGTTACTTTGACAGACAGAAGTACCCTGTCTGTTGACTTGTACTGATTTCACAGGCAGAAAGTGAGTTGAGATGATAGTGCTGACAATGTGTGTGAATATTGTTATAACTCTACTTAGCTTGCTGGGTGGAGCTGGACTGGGAGCTGGACAAGGAGCTGAACCAGGAGCAGGGAGCTGCCTACCTTTTAATCCATGTGACAGCTGGGTGAATTCAGGCAAGAACTGAGAGCATGGAAGAGTGTAAAGCCAAGCATGGGCAGCTTTACAGAGGACTGCTGCTGTGAAGGGTTTCAAGATTTTGATTGCATAGTACAGTGAACTCTCTATTTATTCAGCATTGAACTAAAGCAAAACATTGACAGAAACCTTTAAAGTTAAGTAAATGCAGCTTTCCAGAGGACTGCAGCTGTGAATAGCTTTTCAAGGTTCTGATTACACAGTATAGTGAACTCTCTATTTATTCAGTAACAAATCAGAGTAAAACATTCACAGAAAATCAAAATACAGCATTCACCATGTCACAACTCAACAACTTAATACTGAAATGGCCACATATTTTCACCAAAGTGGTCACATAGATTAAGCAAAGTACATTCATTTAGTAAGTCCTTCATTTGGTAAATCCTTAATTCAATCATCAAAGTACAAAGTTCAAAGTCCTCCACCCATGGGGTACAATCAAGTTACAATACAATATCATCAGTCACTATTAGCTCCTCCCTGTTCCACCACTTCCTATTATGTCAGCAAGAGGGGTTCATACTTTCTGTTTCTTTAACAGAGACTTGATATAATTAACTCAAACTAAGTGCTAAGTATATGTTTACTTGCCAATCAAAGGGCTTGGAAGATCTTCAAATCCCATTAACATTACAAAACCAAAGTACAGCATTGACAATGTTATGACATAGCAACTTATCACTAAAATGGCCACATAGTTTTCACCAAAGTGGCCACATAGTTTTAAGCAAAAGATATCATTCAGTGAGCCCTTAACTCAATCATGCTTAAGGAGCAAGCCTCCTTAAGGGACACAAAGTACAAAGGTCAAAGTTCTCCACGGCTTAGGTCATATTGTCTGACTTGCTGGAGTACAAAGTTCTCCCACCCCTAGGCCACAGTAAATCATGATCTTCTCAGTCAGCACTAAGTACCAAAGGAGAAGATTTTTCATCTGGACTCGAGGCTGGCTTCCAAATTCCATGGTTCCTCTTCCATGGGTCCAGCTCACTGGATCTACCCAACTGTCACCTGGATTTGAAGGTAAGTAGCTATCAGCTCCTCATCCAGTTCCATATTGAAGCTCACAGTATCCAGTCCACTTCAGGTCCTTCGAAGTTTCTGTTTATGGGAAGACAAAGCCTAACAGAGTCACAATAACATTCATAAACATTGCCAGCATAATCATCAATTCACTATCTGCCTGTGAAATAAAGGTCCAAGAGTTCAACACAAATCATCAGTAATGTCCCAGCATCTCCAAAACCCTCCTTTGGGACTTCTGTAATCAGACAACCAAAAATCCTCTTTCAGGTTTTCCAGCAAGTTCCTAGGGCTTCTGTTCAAAGTATTGCAAACTAAAATCAACACAGACAGAACAGACAAACAGAGTTTTGTTATTCCACAAGTTTTCTCCTTCTCAACTCTGCCACCACTAGTGTTCTCTTCTCAGTTCTGCCTTTTTGCAGCTTGGATTTCTCCTTATATATGGTCATTAAGCTCCTCCCTGTTCCACCCCTTACTGTTTCATCAGCAACAGAGGTTCACAAGTTGTGGGGTTGACAAGTTGTGGGGTTCACAAGTTCTTTTTCTTAATAAAGATGATATAATGATGGGCAACTCTTAAAAGAAACTTGAACTGAAACAAGGAGCTAAATAATTAAATAGCTGAAAGAAGGTGCTAAGTACTTCTTTGTTTGCCATTGCAAAGAGGAACCATGGATTTTAGAAGTCAGTCCTGAGTCAAGATGAAGGAACATTTCCTTGGGTACTTAGTGCTGATTGACAAGATCATGATTTACTTTGACCTAGGGGTGGGAGAACTTTGTAATTTGTATTCCTTAAGGATTATTGTTCCTTAAGAATTTTTGAGCTAAAGACTTACTGAATGATATCTTTCTAAAAGAATATTTGGGATGGAGGGAAATATAGTCAGTCTTTCACAATATGTCCACTATTACAATATTTTGCACAGCTACACATGTACAACCTATATTGAATTTCTTACCTTCCAAGTAAGGGTGAGTGACGAAGGAGGACATAGGGAAAGAATCTGGAATTCAAAGGTTTAAAACCAAATGTTTAATTTATTATTATTATTATTATTATTATTATTATTATTATTATTATTATTATTTTACATGTCACTGGGAAATAAGATATACAGGCACTGGAGCATGGAAATCCACCATGCCCTAGTGGAAATTCGAAAGGGGGATGGGAGAAGATATAAGAGAGAACAGATTGGGGCAGGGGATATTGGGATCACTGTTTCAAAGTGGTGGGTAAGGGGAAAATGGGGGGAAATTTTGTAACTCGAAATCTTGTGGAAATGAATGATGTAAAATAAAAAATTTAAAAATTAAAAAATCCAACAACAAAAAAGAATATTTGGGCACTTTAGTAATAAGTTATTATGTTATATCATTGTGGATGTTGTACTTTGGTTTCTATGAATGTTTTATTTTAGTTTACTGCTGAATAAATAGAGAATTCACTATATTATGTCATCAGAACTTTGAAGTTATTCAAAGCAGCAGTCCTCAGGAGAACAGCTTGTGCTTGGTTTTATGTTCTCTCTTACATTTGATAACTAATTATTGAATTAAAACTCAGGTTTTTCCTCTTTTCTACTTCCCCATTCAGAAATCAGTTAGTGTGAGAAATCTTAGGCAGAAATTTACCCAGGCCAAGATCCAAATAGACAGTAAAAGATATTCTAAGTTTGGGTTAATAGCTGCATACCGATTCATTGCATTTGCTCAGATAGTTCTGGTAAAATGTAGAACCTCCCTTTTGTGAAAGAGGTGGTAGGGAAATTGATAAGTCTCTTTGATCAAGACTTTGGTGATCTAAGACACATACCCCAAGACCTTCATATGTTTCACTCTCTCATTGCAATATTCATTTTCTCATTAATTGTTAACAAAAGAGTGTTGATTGCTACTTTGAAAAACACCTGATCTTCCAAGGGTATATAAGGTGTGAGCCCACTGCCATGAGGGATCTTTGGTCTAAAAGAGATGATGAAATTACAATATCTTGATTAAAATGTTAGCATTTAAATAAAATAATTAAATTACCCAAAATTGTTGGTCTCAGAATTTTTTAATACTATACAACTATAGAAATACATGCATTTGTAAAAATTATATATATATACATACATACATATAGAGACAGAAATGTTTAGATTTCAGAATTAGCTTATGAATTCATTTTCATAGATATTTTGTCTTTAGATGTAATAAAGAATTGATGGCTTTAACTCATAAGCACCATGAGAAAAGAAAGAAGGAAAGAAAGAAAGAAAGAAACAAAGAAAGAAAGAAAAAAAGAAAAAGAAAGAAAGAAAGAAAGAAAGAAAGAAAGAAAGAAAGAAAGAAAGAAAGAAGAAGAAAGGAAGGAAGGAGGAAAGAAGGGAAAAGAGGAAGGGAAGGAAGGAAAAAAGGAAGGAGGAAGGAAGGAAGGAAGGAAGGAAGCAAGGTAGGAAGGAAGATTATAGAAATCTATAATGTCTAAAGCAGTAGGGATTTTCATTCTCTCTCATTCAATACTGTTTTGGTACCGTGAATTGGATGCTAGACTTGATATCAAGAAGACTGGAGTTCTAATCCTACCACTGGGCCATCCACTGTGAGAAATTAATTTTAATGTTGTACCATTTGATTCTTAACAATCATTTATAACATTCCATTCTCCTTAGAGAGAAACTTCTCCCCTTCTAAAGAATGTGGGAAACATCTCAGCTCTGTGCAACGCAACTGGGCAGGACCCCACCAATTAGGAAACTTGATTTCTGTTTAGGCTACAAATAAAATCCAGTCTAGATAAGTTCTTTCCCTCATCAAAAGAACTCCTGCCCTTGATCCCCTTCATTAGAGTTTAGGGTGACCCAGCTCACAAAGGACAATAGCCAGAGAGATCCAAATGTAAATAACTTCCCTTGCCCAGATTGCTGGACGCTGCTGAGTCTCATGATCAAGCCACCTTCATACACACACACATAAATACATATATGTATAGTACATATATATACACATACTGTGTATACACATATAAAAGCATACAAATATAACAGCTGTAACATTAAGTTGTGAAATCTGATTTCCAATGATCACTTAGCGTGGAAGTACAGTCTAAGCATTTTTATATATGACAAGTGTATAACTTACAATCAGCAAAAGGAGCTCAAGATTTTCTAGCCCACCTTCTTCTTAGATATGCAACATTCAGGGTTAGGTTTCCTCAGAGAAGTTCCCTATCAGAAGGAACACTCCTAATTCAAGGTGTTTCAGAGTCTCCCTTGATTTCTTGATTACTTAACCACTGGCCATTAATTTAGTGATTATTGACCAGTCTGTTTAATAAATTAATCTTTTATTACCCAAAGCTCTAACTCTGGGAATATTTCCTCACAAAATCACTTAACCACTGTCAGCCTCAGTTTTTTTGTAAAATAACACTTACCTCACAGAGTTTTGGTGACATTCAAGGAGATAATATATGTGAAGTGCTTTGCAAACTTTAAATCATTACATAAATATTTGCTATTGCATATTGAGTCTTGCTTAAACAGATTTGACCAAGCAATTTTTAGACAGACTTGATTTCTTTATTTTTGACAGTCTTGATTTCTTAAGCATAATGAAAACTTAGTTCCAAAGCTCAATTTCAATAATATTTGGTTAATATGTCATCACTTAATTGTGTTGTTTATACACATGTGAATGTAGATTAATTTCACCAAATAGATACTAATTAGCTTGGTTTCTAGCTCTTGAGCATATAGATCATTTTCACAGGATTCTGAAACATCTGTAACTTTACTAAAACTCATGGTGCCAAAAGGATTTATGTTTTAAAAGTTGTCCAAGGAACAGTTCCTATAACTGTTTAGTTATAAATGCTCTATTGGAAACAAAATAAGAATATATCCTGTTAATTCAAGTCATGTACAGAATGAGAAAATAAATTCCCACCAAAAAATATCAACATAATCTAGGGTTAAAATAAAATAGAACTGCTAAGAGTATTACAATTCACATGGACATGAAATCAGAAGAATTAAAATAGCTGAACTTTTCATTTGTATGATGAGATAGGGTAGATTAAAGAGAGATCGAAACAATGACTCAACATTTTAATTTACATATGAAAATGTTAGGAGTTTAAATTTTAATATTATCCATATAATTAGTTCAGAAATTATACATAGGTTTATAAATTAAATGGAGCTCTTATAAGTTATAAACCTTGTCAATATGGTAATTGTATTCACTTACTTAAAGACAGCTTTGAAAAATCCACAGAGAAAACTTTAAGGTTTATTTTTAGGCTGATATTACATGAACAAGTATGATTCATTTATTTCCTACTGACACTTAAGACCAAGTTTTCATAAAGTGCTAGGAAAATTAATAAGAAACAAAGAATAAGATTAGGAGTCTGTGTCAGAAATTTTTACTTTTTTTCGAACTGATGACTTCCTGGATATATAAGGATACTTGTTCATAGATGTGCTAAGAGTAATGAAATACTATATAATAATGCCTAGCATACTTACATAAAAAAGGAGGAACAATGTCTGAATTAATAGATGCTTTTCTAATTACTATTTTTTTTAATTTTATGGAAGATTGAACAAGCAAAAATTTCCACGATTCTCTGTCTTGCAGTGTAGATGTGACCCCCGGTGTATTGCACAGAATTTGCTTTAGACCACCACGTTCCAGTAGCTTGAGGACCACTTTGGGTCAGAGCTTTGGGTTAGCTACCTCTTTTCTCCCCAGCCTTCCCCTGCATGAACCCAGGTTACCAGAAATAGAAGTCACTAGGCTGTGACTTAATTTTTGTAGCTTCAAATTCCACACACTAGGAGGGATGGGGAGGGGGAGTTGAGGGAAGAGGGTAGAGAGTCTCTTTCCAGAGAAAAAGAAGCATTCTCAACACCTCTGTGCCACACCTCACCTCTTCACCATTGTCACATGATATAATCTCAAAGTTCCTCTTTATCCTGATCATCCCATTCTGCACTACTCTAGCTCATTGATGTGTTACCTAAAATGTGGTGCTCAGAATGTTACAAGATACTCAAGAAGTTATCACACCAGGAAAGAATATGAAGAATTAGAGCCCTTGGTTTTCTGGGATAATCTAATGTAGCCTAATATCCATTTTAACAACTTTCTTAGCTTTTGTTTCATACTGTTGATTCATCTTGAGACTTGAATCCACCAAAAAACAAAACAAAACAAAAAAAAAACTTATGATGCAAATAGCTATCTTAACCATTTTGTATTTTATGTAGTTGATTTTAAATCCAAATATTTAACCAGTTCATATTAGATGCAGAATTTGAACCTAGGACATCCTGGTTCCAAGGTCAGATCTCTAGTTATGCCAGATTTTCTGTATATTAGTATATACAGGATAAATATAAAGAGACAATCCAGGACTGAAAGTGTCCCCATAAGCCAATAGCAAGCCCCACCTCAGCAAACCAGACAGAAATCCAGAGTCACAGTGCACTGAAACAAGCAAACACCTACACCAGAACCCTCACATGACTAAACATAGCTGGGAGAAGAGGCAAACTCAAGTTCTAAAGATCACCATGTGCTTCACCAAATAGGCAACCTCCAGCTATCAGACCTCCACATGCTTCAGCACAGGTTAAGGAAATGCAGAAACACTCTATCAGCCTCAGCACATGCCAGACACCATGCTAAGAACCCAGCTCATCACCAAGAAAGCCTCCAAACCCCTATCATCTCCAGCAGCACCAGCCACCCCCCATCTCTCCTTCTCAACATAGCACCAGAGAATAGGGTCCCCCATGGAAGTCAGGTAACATTAGTGCAGCACCAGGCAAACAGCCTATAGTTGAATCTATAGCCCCTGGATCACGACAGTGCTCTTTCCACCTCGGGACCAGAGCTCAAACTTAAAAGAAAGGGAAAAAAAAGCAAAAGCAAAAACAAAGAATTAGACCATAGGAAGTTATTATTGTGACAGGAGAAATCAAGACACAAACTCTAAAGAGAACAAATTTGTCAAAACACCTTTGGGCAAAACCCCAATGAAAAATGAGAAGTAGTCTCAAGTCCAGAAAGAACTCGTGGAATGATTCAAAAAGGAGGTTAAAAATCATATAAGAGAAGTAGAAGAAAAAAATGGGGCTGAAGGGTGGAGCAGAGCCCACAGGAAGCTGGGAGTGAGAGCCTGCTAGACAATTGGGAGAAGATTTTGTTTCCGAGGGAGACAGATAGGCTATTCCAGAGACCAGGATGGCAGAGTGAACCCCAGCTGCTCCAATCCCTGCCTCTGGCCCTGAAAAGACAGAAATTATTGCCCTAAAGCAAAATTTTAAAATAGTGAAGGCTTGACCATCCTAGAAGAAGGAGGTGGCTAAAGCCCTGCCTCAAAATGGGTAAAAAAAAATTGCAAAGACAAAGACTCTAATCCTATTATGGCAAGCAGGAGAAAACAAATTCAGGAGGAGACAGCATGGACTGCATACCCACAGTGGAAACCTCAACAGGGAATATGAACTGGTCTTAAGAACAGAAAGTATTCTTAGAAGAGCTCAAGAAGGACTTTGAAAATCAAATTAGAGAGATGGAAGATAAAATGAATAATTGTTTCAAAATCAAAATTGTAAAATTAGAAAAAAACATACAATGAAGAAAGAAGATCCTTGAAAAGAAAAAATGTGTAAAAAGGAAAAATATATGGAAAAAGAGCTTCAAAAACTGACTGAGGAAAATAATTTACTAAAAATTAGAATCAACCAAACTGACGCTAATGACTCTATGAGGCACCAAGAGTCAGTCAAAAAAAACATCAAGAATGAAAAATTAGAAAAAGAAGTAAAATATCTCAAGGGAAAAATAACTGACCTGGAAACAAGTCCAGGACAGATAATCTAAGAATTATTTGTCTGCCAGAAAAATCATCATGATGAAAAAAAGAGCCTGGACAACATCTTCCTAGAGCTCATAAAGAGAAACTGTGCCGTGATCCTAGAACCAGAGAGTAAAATAGAAAACAAGATAATCCAACAGACATCTCCTGAAAGGGATCCCAAATTGAAAATTCCACAAAGTGTTGTAGACAAATTCCAGAACTATCAGGTAAAGGAGAAAACACTGCAAGCAGCCAAAAAGAAACAATTGAAACATCATGGAACTACAGTAAGGATCACAGGATCTGGCAGCTTCTATATTGAAATATCAGAGGGACTGGATTATGATATTTCTCATGGCAAGAGAGGTTGGGTTACAACCAAGGATCAATTATGCAGTAAAACTGAGCATAATCAAGGCAATAAACAAGGCAAGGTGTAGCAGCAACCACCATATTATACTCAGGATGGCTGCCAACACAGGTTCCTAGATCTGCTTTTCTAAAAGAAAACAACTCAAAATGGGTTAAAAATCTTACTTTAAACAATCAAACATATATCATTTACCTAGTTCAGGGGGAAAAGTCAGCACCCTGAACTTCAGAGAACACAAATAAGTTACAAGCAGAAGTTACAAGCAGAGAGAGAAACAGATCAGTAGACCGGCTTCCATCTATATGACCATTGCATCCATACCTAGTTAGTTCCCAGACAGGGAAGCAACAGCATCTGGGTTTTCAAAGCCAGGGGCCCCAATGGCTGCCCAGAGTCTCATCTGGTCAAATCACACAACACTTCTCAATGTGAGCCCCAAAGCAAAATCTCACATCAGGATATATATATATCCTTCTCCTAGCTCAGATAACATCACAACCCTCTTGACCCACTGCCCAATCACAAAGCAACAAAGTGTGGGCATTCCTGAAAAACAAGCCTCCTACCATAGGCTCCATGTGACCACATTCAGAGTATATTAGGGGGCAGAGTATATTTTCAAATCTGTGAAGGTTCTCAGAGTCACTTAAACTTAACAGAGGGCCAAGAGGCAGGGAAAATCTTTAGATTCCCATTACCATAACACAAGGAGATGGTCATTCAAAGATATAAGCTACTTCCAGATCCTCTTGATGAAAAAGGCAGAGCTCAGTGAAAAATTCAGTCTCCAAATACAGGACTCAATAGACACATAGAAAGGCAAATAGGGAACCCCCCCCCCACAACACACACCGACACATAATTCATTATTTAATAAGAGCAAACTGTTTATATCCATATATGGGAAGCTGATAACTGGTAATATTGAGAACTGTATACTTATCACAACATTTAAAAGAGATATAGATAAATACAGGAGGTGGGTACAAACTAAACAAAATTATGATAAAAAAAAAAACCTTTTTAAGGGTGCAAAAGGATCACAATGGAAGAACAGGAAACAACGGAATAGAAAAGGGTAAATTGTGCCACCTAAAGAGGTATACAAACATATTATAGTAGATGGGAAGAAGTGAGGGAGATGAACTTCGCCCTCATTGGTCCTGGTGTAAGGAGGGAATAACATAATTTTTTAAATATAGAATGCTATTGGGAAGAGACATAAAACCTATCATAATAGAGGGAAAGAGGGGAGGGAGGGAAACATTGCATGAAAAGTCTTCACATCAATCTTGGCTGAAGGCAAAAATAACATACTACATTAAGCATAAAAATGTATCATACCCTACAGGAAGTATGAGGGGGGAAGGGCTACAAAAAGGGGAGGGAGGGTGGATAGAAGGGAGGGAAAAAGTAGTAAGGAGGAAAGGTAGGAATAGGGAGAGGGGTTGATAAGGACAGGATACTGAGGGAGGTTGCAGTCAAAAGGAAAACTTGTAGGGAGGAGAGGAGAAGGGGGAAAAGTGAAAGCATAAACAGGGGTGTGAATAGCATGGAGGAAAAGACACAGATACTAATCATAACAGTGAATGTGAATGGGATAAATTCTCCCACAAGATGGAGGTTGATAGCAGAATGGATTAAGAACCATAATCCCACAATATGCTGTTTACAAGAAACACATCTGAAACAGGGGGATACACACAGGGTAAAGGTAAAAGGCTGGAGTAAAATATATTATGCTTCAGACAAAGTAAAACATGCATGGGTAGCAATCCTTTTCTCAGACAAAGCAAAAGCAAAAATAGGTCTAATTAAAAGAGAAAAGGAAGGAAACTATATACTGCTAAAATGTGCCATCAAAAATGAAGTAATATCATTACTAAACATTAATGCACTGTGCAGTACAGATCCACTTTCCTAAAGGAGAAGTTAAGGGAGTTAGAGGAAGAAATAGATAGCAAAAGCATACTAGTGGGGAACTTCAATCTCCCCCTCTCTGAACTTGATAAGTCTAACCTCAAAATAAAGAAAAAAGAAGATAGGAAGGTAAATAAAATCTTAGAGAAGATAGACATGGTAGACCTCTGGAGAAAATTGAATGGGGATAATAAGAAATATATTTTCTTCTCAGTGGTACATGACATATACACAAAAAGTGACCATGTACTAGGGATGAAAACCTCACAATTCAGTGCAGAAGTGTAAAGATATTAAATGAAACCTTCTTAGATCATGATGAAATAAAAATTATATGCAATAAAGGGCCATGGAAGGATGGACTAAAAACTAATTGGAAACTAAATAACTTAATCCTAAAGAATGAGTGGGTCAAACAAGGTATTATAGAAACAATCAGTCATTCAAGAGAATGACAATAATGAGACAACATAACAAAACTTGTGGGATGCAGCAAAAGTAATTCTTAGGGGAAATTTTATATCCTTGAATGGATATAAATAAATAAAATACAGAGAATGGAGGTCAATAATTTGGTCATGTAACTGGAATAGCTAGAAAAAGAACAAATTGAAAATGTTCAAATAATTACCAAATTAGAAATAATGAAAACAAAAGGAGAGATTAATAAAATTGAATTTAAGAAAACTATTGAACTAATAAATAAAATTAAAAGCTGGTTTGATGAAAAAGCCAATAAAATTGATAGACCTTTAGCCAATATGATAAAAAAAGAGGAAGAAGAAAACCAAATTAAGACTATCAAAAGTGAAAAGGGTGAATCCACCTCCAATGAAGAGGAAAATAAAACAAAAATTATGAATTATTTTACCCAATTGTATGGACATAAATTTGACAATCTTAGTGTGATGGATGAATATTTTTAAAAATTTAAATTTCCCAGATTAACAGAAAAGGGAGGAAATTACTTAAATTACCCCCCAGAAAAAAAATATCAATCAAGTCATCAGTGAACTCCCTAGGAAAAAAATCCCCAGGGCCAGGTGGATTTACCAGCAATTTCTTTGAAACATTTAAAGAACAAGTTATTCAAATACTCTACAAACTATTTATAAAAATTGGTGGAGTCCTGCCAAATTCTTTTTATGACACAAATATGGTACTGGTATCTAAATCAGGAAGAGAGAAAATGGGGAAAGAAAATTATAGACCAATTTCCCTCATGAATATAGATGCAAAAATTTTAAATAAAATATTAGAAAAAAGACTACAGAGACTGGTCACAAGAATAATACACTTTGATAAGGAAGGATTTATTCCAGGAATGCAGGGATGGTTCAATATTATGAAAACCCACAGTATAATTGATCATATCAACAATAAATAATAATAGAAACCATATGATTATCTCAATAGATGCAGAAAATGCTTTTGACAAAATACAACATCCATTCCTATTTAAAACAATAGAGTTTGGCTAGGTGGCTGTAAAGGTAATGTAATTTTGAATTTGAAGATCCCTTTGTGTTGGCAAAAGTAGCAGGTACTTAGTGCTTAGTAACTGATCAAGCCTCTGTTGGGGAAACAGAAGGTATGAACTCCTTCTGTTACTGACATAACAGGAAGTGGTTGTCTGAAGGAAGTAGTTAATGCTGTGTATATAAAAAGAGCCCCAGAGAGGCACATTCAGAATTTCCTTGAGACCGAGATGTGGTGGCAGAAAAGCTACAGAAGAATGGAGAACTGAGCCCTGAAAACTTGTGGTGGTGGAGCTTCTTCTGAACAGGAGCCCAGAGCCTGGAGCCAGGAGCCTAAAGCCAGGAGACCAGACACCAGCAGTCAGGAGCCAGGAGCCCAGGTGACTAAAGCATGACTGGGATGCTGAGATTTTGTTTGTTTGTGGCTTGGTTGAGCCTTTAAATCTCTGGAACAGCAGTGGTGAAGGATCTGACATGGACCAGACCTAGTGAACTTCAGTGTGGAGCAAGACCTGCCCAGAGAACTGTTCAAGGAACTGGGAGTTGTCTGCCATTAAACCCAGGTGACAGTCTGGTGAATCCATGTAGAATCTGGGACCATGGGAGGGGATCCAGGGAATCTGAGAACAGGCCCTAAGTAAAGATGAAAAGACCTCTCCTTGGGTACCGAGTAATTATGGAATTATAGTTTCCTAGTGACCTAAGGGGTGGAGGGTTTTGTGTATGATACTTAGTAAGACTTTGCTGAATAAGTGACTGATTGTACTTTGAAATATTGTTACTGATAAGTGACTGATTTAGTTAATCAAGACTTTGGCCCATGAGTGGAAGATTTTGACTATTGTACTTTGAAACTACTGATAAGTGACTAATTGAGTTAACTTAAGAGTGACTACTTTACTTTGAGACTATGTTGTCAATATTATATTGTGATTTTCTGTGATAAATTGTAATATTGTGAAGGCTTTACCTTGATTTTCCATGGATGTTTTGCTTTTGCTATGGAATAAATACAGTGATCACTATACTGAGTAATGAGAACCTTAAAAAAGCTGTTCACAGTAGCAGTTTTTCTGGAAAGCTTCTATGTATGGCATTACAGTGGCACAGTGAATACAGCACTGGCTCTGGAACAGGAGGACCTGAGTTAAAATCTGGCTTCAGACACTTAACACACACACACACACACACACACACATACACACAAACTAGCCTGTGAACTTGGGCAAGTCACAACCCCAATTGCCCTTCTAAAACCAAAAAAAAGAGGAAAAAACAATAGAAAATATAGGAATAAATGGAATTTCTTTAAAATAAGTAGCATCTATTTAAAGCCATCATCAAGTATTATACATAATGGGGATAAGCTAGATGCATTTCCAATAAGTTCAGGGGTGAAACCTGGATGTCCACTATTACCACTCTAATTCAATCTGGTACTAGAAATGTTAGCAGTAACAATTAGAAAAGAAAAAGGAAATGAAGGAATCAAATTAGGCAAAGAATAGACCAAGCTATCACTCTTTGCCAATGACATACTTAGGGAATCCTAGAGAATCAGGGAAAAAAACTACTTGAGAAAATAAATAAATTTGCAAAGTTTCAGAATATAAAATAAACCCACATAAATCCTTGGCATTCCTATATAATTGTAATGAATTCCAACAGCAAGAAATAGAAAGAGAAATCCCATTTAACGTTAGTATAGACAATGTAAAATATCCGGGAATCTACCTGCCAAAACAAATCCAGGACCTATATGAACACAACTACAAAACAGTCCTCACACAGTCAGATCGAACTAATGGGATAAACATTAATTGCTCGTGGCTGGGTCAAGCTAATATAATAAAAATGACAGTTTTATCTAAATTAAATTACCTATTTAGTGCCATACCAATCTACCAAAAATTACTTTGTAGAGTCAGAAAAAAATAGTAATAAAATTAATTTGGAAGAAGAAAAGGTCCAGAAAATCAAGGGAATTAATGGAAAGAAATGCCAGGAAAGGAGGCCTAGCCATACCAGATTTTAATCTGTACTACAAAGAAGCAGTCATCAAAACTACTTGGTCCTGGCTGAGGAATAGAGTAGTGGATCAATGGAATAGATTGAATATATGAGACTCATCAGCCAATGACTTACAGTAATTTATTGTTTGATTAACCCAAAGAACAGAGTTTTGGGGATAAGAACTCAAAATCTGCTGGGAAAATTGGAATATAGTATGGTAGAAACTAGGCATAGACAATTATCTAACACCTAAACCAAAATCAAGTCCAAGTGCCTGCACGATCTAGGTATACAGGCTGATAATGTAAGCAATCTGGGAAAGAAAGGAATAGTGTAAATGTCAGACTTATGGAGAAGTCAGGACTTTATGACCAAACAAGAGTTACAGAGCATTATAAAATACAAAATGGATAATTTTGATTGCATTAAATTGGAAAGTTTCCGTACAAACAATGGCAATGTAACCAAGATGAAGAGAAAAGTGGGAACTTGGGAAAGAATTTTTACAACCAGTTTCTCTGATAAAGGCTTCATTTCTTTTTTTGTATTATTAAAGCAATCGGGGTTAAGTAACTTGCTCAAGGTTACACGGCCAGTTACTTCTGGGTGTAGTACTAAGTATCCAAGCCCGGATTTGAACCCCACGTGATCCTGACACTGGAGCCGGTGCCCTTCTCACTGAGCCACCTGGCCACCCCCAAGCAATTGGGGTTAAATAACTTGCTCAAGGTTACACGGCCAGGTGTTTCTGGGTGGTTGCTAAGTGTCTGAGCCCAGAGTCGATCCCCAGGTGATCCCGACACTGGAACCAGTGCTCTTACTTGCTGTGCTACTTGGCCACCCCAAAGGATTCATTTCTAAAATATAGAGAGAACTGAGTCAAATCTAGAAGAATACAAGTCATTCCCCAATTGATAAATTGTCAAAGAATATGAACAGGCAGTTTCAGAGGAAGAAATTAAAGATATCTAAAAGCATATGAAAAAATGCTTGAAATCACTAGTGATTATAGAAATTCAAATCAAAAGAACCCTGAGGTACCACATCTCACCAGTCAGATTGGCCAAGATGACAGAAGAGGAAAATGTCAAATGCTGGATAGGATGTGGGAAAATTAAAAAAAGTAATGCATTGTTGGTGAAGCTGTGAACTAATTTAACCATTGTGGAGAGCAATTTGCAGCTATGCTCAAAGGTCTATAAATAATTGCATCATACCCTTTGACCCAGCAATACCACTTCGAGTGTTGTATCTCAAAGTGTTATATCACAGAAGTGGGAGGAAGACCTGTATGTGCAAAAATATTTTAGTGCTCTTTTTGTAGTGTCAAAGAACTGGAAATTTAGGGGATGACCATTAATTGGGGAATGGCTAAACAAGTTGTGGTTTATGAATATAATGGAATATTATTGTGCTAAAATATATGAAGAGCAGACAGACTCACATTTACCTGGAAAGACTTATACAACCTGATGCTGAGTAAGAAGAGCAGAACCAGGAGAAATCTGTACACAATTACAAGCACAACATATGTGTGACCACTAACTTTGACAGACTGGACTCTTCTAAGCAATGCAAGGCTATAAGACAACTCCAGAAGATTCATTATGGAAAAAGATGTCTACATTCAGAGAAAGAACTAGAGAGAACAGAGTTTGAATGCAGACTGAAGCAAACCGCCTGCTCGCTTTATTTTCCTTGCTTCGTTTTGCTTCTTCTTTCCCATTCCTCATCCCATCAGTTACAATCCTTCTTCACAACCTAACTAATGTCTAATATGAAAGTATTTGCAGATGCTTTACTTGATTGCATGCCATCATGGGTGTGGGGGAAGATAGGGGGAGGGAGAAAATTTGTAACTCAAGGGAATGTGGAACTGGATCTAGTAAGCTAAAAGTAAACAAATTAATAAATTAATAAAGAAATACAAAAATGATGGTAAAAAAACAAAATATAGCAAAAAGAAAAGAAGAAAAATGGGAAAATGAGAGTGACACAAGAAATCTATGAAAAAAAACTCAACAGCTTGGGAAAAGAAAGCAAATTTTTTTAAAAGTACAACTGTTTAAATAGAAAAGGAGATGCAAAAATCCACTGAAGAAAACAACTCTTTAAGGTGTACAATTGACTAAATGGAAAAGGAAGTTCAAAAGCTAACTGAGAAAAACTTAAACATTAGAATTGGGCAAGTGGAATGAAAAAATAGAAGAAAATGTAAAACGCCTTGTTGTTAACACAAATGAACTGAAAAATAGATACAGGGAGATAATGTCGGAATCATTGGACTACCTGAAAGTCATAATCAGATTAAGGAGCTGGATAGCATGATTCAAAAACTGTCCAGCAAATCTGCCCTGATATCCTGGAACTAGAGGATAAAGTAGGCATTAAAATAATACCCCAATTGTTTTAGGAAAGAGATCCCAAAATAAAAATTCCAAGGAACAGTATAGTTAAATGACAGCAGTATCAAGTCAAGGAAAAAATACTGCAAGTGGCCAAAAAGAAGTAATTGAAATATCTGGGAGCCGCAATCAGTATTTGTGTTCTGTTGTTTGAACTAAAGTAAAATTTTAAAAATAAAGAAATGTTAAAAAGAAACACATTTGAAACAGAAAGACACACACAGAGTAAAGGTAAGAGGCTGAACCAGAAACTGCTGTGCTGTAGCTAAAGTCAAACCAAACCAAACCAAACCAAACAAAAAAAAAAAAAAAGCAGGGGTAGGAATCCTGATCTCAAACAAAGAAAAAATTGACCTAATTAAAATGAATAAGTAAATGAAATTACTTCCTGCTAAAAGATACTGTAGAAAATGGAGCATTTTTGGTACTAAATATATATGCAACAACTGGTATAGCATCCAATTTCTTTTTTTTTCTTTGTTATTTTTTAAGTGAATTTATTTATTTTTAATTTTCAACACTCACTTCCATAAGTTTTAAATTTTCTTCCTCTCCATTCCCTCCCCCCTCTGAAAGACAGAATGTAATCTGATATAGGCTCTATATATACAATCCTATTAAACACATTTTCACATTATTCATGTAATATAGAAAAAATTGAATAAATGGGTGTGTCCATGAGAAAGAAAAACAAAATAGAAACTAAATAGTCTGCTTTATTCTACATACAGACTGCGTATAGTTCTTTCTCTCACTACGGATTGCATTTTCTATTATGAGTCCTTTGGAGTTGTTTTAGGACCTTGCATTACTGAGAAGTGCTAAGTCTGTTAAAGTCAGTCTCTTTTTTCTGCTTACTTCACTCAGCATCAATTCATATAAGCCTTTCCAGGTTTTTCTGAAGTCCACCTGTTCATAATTTCTTATAGCACAATAGTATTCCATTACATTCATATACTACAACTTGTTCAGCTATTCCTCAACTGAAGGGAATCCCCTCAGTTTCCAGTTCTTGGCCACCACAAAAAGAGTTGATACCAATATTTTTGTACGTGTGGGTTCTTTCCCCATTTTTATTACATCTTTGGGATATAGCCCTAGAAGTAGTATTCTTAGGTCAAAGGTTACCCACTGTTTATAGCCCTTTGGGCATAGTTCCAAATTTCTCTTCAGAATGGCTGGATCAGTTCACATCTCCATCAATGTGTCTTCTCCAACATTTATCATTTTCCTGTTTTGTCATAGTAGCCAATTTGATAGATGAGATGTGGCATTTCAAAGTTGTTTTGATTTGTATCCTTCTAATTAACAGTGATTTAGAACATTTTTTCATATGACTATGAATAGCATTAATTTCTTTCTCTGAAAACTCCCAGTTCATGTCCTTTAACCATTTATCAATTGGGCAATGACTTTTATTCTTGCAAATTTGACTCAGTTTTCTATATATTTTATGAAGGAGGTCTTTATCAGAGACACTAGTTGTAAAAATTCTTTCCCAGTTTTCTGCTTCCCTCCTAATCTTGGCTGTACTGTCTTTGTTTGTAGCATCCAAATTCTTAAAAAAAAAAGAAGTAAAGGGAATTATGGGTTCATGACCAAACAAAACATAGAGAGCACTATGAAAAGTAAAGTACATAATTTTGATTTTGTTAAATTTAAAAGTTTTTGCACAAACAAAGCCAATGAATCAAGATTAGAAGGAAAGCAGAAGCTAGGAAAACATCCTTATAGTGTGACTCTGATTAAGACCTCATTTCTCAAATATATAGAGAACTGAATTTATAATAAGCCATTCCCCAATTGATAAACAGTCAAAGATATGAACAGACAGCTTTCAAATGAAGAAATAAAAGATATCTATAACCATGTGAAGGCATGCTCTAAATCACTTTTAATTAGAGAAATGCAAATTAAAACAACTCTGAGGTGCCAATTCATAGCAATCAGACTGGCTAACATGACAAAAAATGAAAAATGGTAAATTTCGGAGAGAACTTGGGACAATTGGGTTATTGATGCACTGCTGGTATAGTTGTGAACTAATCTGATCACTCTTGAGAGCAATTTGGAACTATGCCCCTAAGAGCAACCAAACTGTGCATAGAATGTCATCCAGCAGTACCACTACTAGTTCTATATTACAAAGAGACCATTAAAAAGGGAAAAAGATATACATGTGCAAAAATATTTTATAGCAGCCCTTTCCATGGTGGAAAAATATTAAAACTAGAAATTGAGGGGATGACCATCAATTGAGAAATGGCTGAAAGAACTGCGGTATATGGATGCAAAGGACTACTGTTGTACAGTAAGAGATGATGAAAAGGATGATTGAATACAAGTATTAGCAATTGTGTATGATGATCAACTATGAATGACTCAGCTCTTCTCATCAACACAATGATTCAAGACAAATACAAAGGACTCACAAGGGAAAATGCTATCAAATCCAGTTAAAGAACTGATGGACTCAATATAGATTGAAACATACTTTTTTCACTTACTTTCTTCTTTTTCATGTTTTTTTTTCCTTTTTTGATGTGTTTCTTCTTTTAAAACTGCAAATGATATGGAAATATGTTCTATATGATATATGATAGCACATGTATAAGCTATATGAAATTTTTACCAATTTTTAAGTATAAGGGAGAGGAAGAAGGGAGAGAGGGAGGGAGAAACATTTGGAACTCAAAATCTTGTAAAAATGAATGCTAAAAACTGTTTTCACATGTTATTTGGGAAAACTCAACTAAAAAGTGTAAATATAAAGAGAAAAAATACATATAAAAATAAAGTAGTTAAATCCATGATAATTTGAGAAGGAGGGAGGATACTGGCAATTGGAGGAATAAGGAAAGGCTTCATTCAGAAGAAGATTTTTTACCAAGTTTTTGGAAAAAGAGAGCAACTCCATCCATTTGAGGTATGGTGAGTGTACATCTCAGGCAAGAGTGATAGTCAAAGGAAAGGCAGAGAGACTTGGTATGATGTTTTTTTGTGGGGAATAGAGGAAGGACCAGGTGAGTCATATTTCTAAAGTATTGTTGGAAGGGAAGATGTGCAAAAGAAGTATGGAAAATATGGTAGGGCAATGTGAGGCTTCAAAAAATTTAGAAATTTATATTTGATCCTATAGACAATAGGGAGGAGAGTTTATTGAATAAGGGAATAAAAGAGTTAATTCTTTGTTTGAGGGAAAATACCTTGTTAGCAGTGTGTAAGATGGATTAAAGAATGGAGAACGTAGATGTAGGTAGAACAAATAGAAGATTGTTGTAATAGTCTAGCTGAGAGGTGATGAAAGGCTGAATGAAAGTGGTAGTTGTGTGAATAGAGAGAAGTTAAGGTAGTATGAGTAACATCTGGCAACTGAATGGATATGTGGCTCAAGGAAGAAGGAAAAATAATGGATAACACCAAGATTACAAAACTAAGAGATTAGAAAAATAATGGAGTTAGCTTTGATAAAAATAATGAAATTTGGAAAATGGGTTAGCTTTGTGGGTAAGGATATGAGTTGTTTTAGACATGTTGAATTTGAGATGATTTTAGATATCCAAGAGATTTATTATACTAGAACTTGGCATGATAGTAAGATCTAGTGAAGAAGGATGTTTAAGGATCATGGGAAATAGGTCTTGACCATATTTACAGTTAGTAGGTGAGGAACTGAAAGATAGGAAAAGATTGGAAATTGGATTGGGCAGAAAAAAAGAGGAAATAGCAAAGGGATCTGGCAAGTAATCAGAAAGACATTAAGTGGAACCCTTTGTGCTACCAGAGATTTGGAACAGGGTACTGTTTGCCAACCCCATCCCCTATAACTTCTTCTGTGTTATAATTACATGGCAGAGAGGATCACTTATCAGAATAAAGAAGCAAGAACCCTTAGGAAAAATGAATGATAGCTGGTGCAAAAGATTAGGGGAACTTCCCAGGCAAAGATCAGAGAGCAGACCAAGAGAACAACAACCACATCTTTACCTAGATGACATCACATTGGAAGCACAAAAAGCTTCCCAACCTCCAGAACTAGTTTTGAAAACAGAAGCATGGAAAAGCCTAAAGTTGGGGACAACTCCCTCCAGCCCAAATTCAAGGAAGAGAGCCCAAGTTTAACATGAAGTTCAAAGTCAAGAAGTAGCTGAAAAATTAGCAAACAAATAAACAAAAACAATTCAACCATAAACAGCTACTATGTTGACAGGGAAAATAAGAACACAATCTCAGAATACAATGTCAAAATACCTACAATAAAAGTCTAAAAGAAAAATATAGATTGGAAATAAGCCCCATAAGAAGTTCTTAAAGTGCTTTACAAATATTTTTAAAATTAAATGAGAACAGTGTAAGAAAAAATATAAAAAGACATGAAAATGATAAAAGAAAAGTATAAAAAGACAATTAACCACTTGGCAAAAGAGGCACAAAAATATTGAAGAAAACAGCACCTTATAAAGCAGAATTGGAGGTACAATCAAGGAAGAAAACAATTCCTCAGAAATTTGAATTGGACAAGTAGAAGTTAAAGATTCCATGACATATCAAGAAATAATAAAACAGGAGTAGGGAGGGCGGAGTCATGATGGCAGAGTAGAAACAGGTCCTCCCCGCAGATCCAGCTTCCACCTTCCCCAATCCATGTAAACAGGGACTCTGAACAAATGTTGAAGCTACAGAACCCACAAAATGACACAGAGAAGCTAAGTTCCCACTGAGGACAGCCCAACAGGCTGGCAGGAATCGTCCAGTGGAGTGCTCTAGGAGCCCAGCCCAGATCCACGCCAAGGTTTTAGCCCCAGGGTGAACCTGAGCAGCCACGGGATGGAGGGACTCCAGATCACCAGCAGCTGTGGTCATTTTCAGATTTGTCAACATATAGATGCAAAGCAAAAAGTGAGAGGTCAGTGCAGTATGGACTTTGGGACCCAGTAGTTGGGAGTGCCTCTGCTTTGGCCCCCCAGGGTGAGAAGTTGCTGAGGGCTTTGGTGCAACCGCTGCTGCCATGTGGCACCTTCAGCTCCTGGCCTGTAGACTGTAGGGGAACAAAGCAACCAGTCTGAGGGGTAATTGCTGTTGTTTTAACCTGTTTGGATCTGGATTGTGGTCTAGTTTGGAGGTCCTGGGGTGCATGTCCAGCTTGCCAGAGACTGTGGAGGCTTCAGCAAGGGCAACCAACTAATACCTCTGGCAGCTGAGAAAACCCCAGCATTGGGGCCAGAAGCTCCCATCTCTGGTAGCCAAGTCCTACTGTGGCAAAAAGCCCAAAAGTCAAGTAATTGAGTGGCAACATGACCAGGCAAAGGAAACAAAGCAAACAGAAGAACCCAACATTAGACTCCTATTTTGGGGACAAAATAGATCCAAGCATGGAACAGGAGGAAGACAGTGAAGTCAGAACTCCTGCACCAAAAATATCAAAGGAAAATATGAGCTGGTTAAAGGCCATAAAGGACCTTAAGAAGCAAATAAGAGAAGTGGAGGAAAAACTGGGAAGAGAAATGAGAACCATTCAAGAAATTACAAAATGAAAGTCAACAGCCGGACTAAGGAAAATAACACCTTAAAAAAACAGACTAACTCAAATGGCAAAAGAAGCTCAAAAAGGCAATGAGGAGAAGAATGCCTTAAAAAGTCGAATTTTCCAGATGGAAAAAAGAATCTCAAAAGCTCAATGAGGAGAATCATTCCTTCAAAATTAGATTGGAGCAAATGAAAGCTAATGAAGTTATGAGAAATAATATTATGAGAAAAGAAGAGAAGGTAATGTGAAATAACTCTTTGGAAAAGTCATTGATCTGGAAAATAGATCCAGGAGAGATAATTTAAAAATTATTGGACTGCCTGAAAGTCATGATCAAAGAAATAACCTAGAAATCATCCTCCAAGAAATTCTCAAGGAAAACTGCCCTGATGTTTTAGAACAAGAGGGAAAAATAAAGCTTTAAAGAATTCATCGATCACCTCCTGAAAAAGATCCCAAAAAGAAAACTCCTAGGAATATTACAGCCAGGTTCCAAAATACCCAGATCAAGGAGAGAATATTACAAGCAGCCAGGAAGAAACAATTTGAATATTGTGGAAACACAATCAGGTTAACACAGGACCTGGCAGCTTCTACAATGAGGGAGCGAAGGGCTTGGAATATGATATTCCAGAGGTCAAAGGAGCTGGGATTAAAACCAAGAATCATCTACCCAGCATTCAGTGAAATAGAGGACATTCAAGCATTCTTGCTGGAAAAAAAAAACAGAGTTAAATAGAAAATTTGACATTCAGATACAAGAAGCAAGAGAAGTATGAGAAGGTAAACAAGAAAAAGAAACCATAAGTAACTTATCAAAGGGGAACTATATATATTCCTTCATGTAAAAATGATAATTGTAACTGAGGAAACTTTTCTCAGTATGAAAATAGTTGAAGGGATTATATATGTGCGTGTGTGTGTATACATACACACATATACATATGCATATATGTGTGTGTATATATATATATATTTCTATATCAGAGGGTATACGGGTGTATGAATAAATATGAGAATGTGTGTGTATATGTTTATAGGAAGATATATATAGAGGGCACAGGACCATTTAAATAGAAAAGTATGATACGTAAAAGGTGAAATTAATAGGTGGGAGGGGAATATGGGGAGAGACAAAGGAGATGGGGAGAGACAGAATAGGGTAAACTATCTCATATAGAAGAGGCAAGGGAAAATGGTTACAATGGAGGGGATGAATAGGAAGGCAAACAGGAATAGGTCAACCTTATTCTTATTGAATTTGGCTTGGGGAGGGAATGAAATACACATTTAATAGAGTATCTCACCCTACAGGAGAGTAAGGGGGAAGGGGACGAGACGGGGATGATGGAATGAAGGGCAGGCTGGGGGGGGGGGGGGGAAGTTGGAAGCATGTACTTTTGGAAAGGGATGGGATCACAGAAGAGAGTAGAACAAGTGGGACATGGGATAGGAGGGAGGGAAATACAGTCAGTCTTTTACAATATATCAACTATGTTAATGTTTTGCATAAGATACATATGTACAACCTATACTTAGCTGCTTATCTTTACAGGAAGGGTGGGTGACGAGGAAGGGAATGAATCTGGAATCCAATGTATTAAAATCAAATATATACATACATACATACATACAATATTATATATACATATATACATACAATATTATATATAAATATATATGATACTATTTTACATGTAATTGGGAAATAAGATATACAGGCCCTGGGGCATAGAGATGTACCATGCCCTACTGGAGAAGTCAAAGGGAGTATGAGAGAAGATATGGGAGAGACCAGATTGGAGGAGGGGATATCTTGTGGGACTGCTATTTTGGGTGGTGGGTAGGGGAAAAACAGGGAGAATGTGTGTTACTCAAAATTTGGCAGAAATGAATGATGTAAATCAGAAGTTAATAAAGCATTTGAAAAATGAAAAAAATAAAATTAAAAGATCTCTTGACTAGTGGGTAGTGAATAACTTCCCCAAGATTTTTGCTCTAGTGATATAAGCATGATTTTGCGTGAATTTTAATTGAAAAAAAATGTTCATGTTTTTATTTTACAATAATCTTATATTAAGGTATACTGTATATGTGAATGAAGGAATATCATCAGGTATATGCTGGTAAATATTTAACAACCAAGCTCTCAAAAATATATTCACCTTGTTTTTTTAAATTTAATCTGCATTATTATCGATTTATTTATTTTAGACAATAAAAATAATAAATCAAATAAAGAAATAATAAAACAAATTTTAAAAATGAAAAAAAAGAAAATGTGAAATATATCATCAGAAAAAAACTGACTCAGAAAATATATAGAAGAAAGATTAAGTATTGTTGAACTGCATGAAAGTCATGATCAGACAAAGAGTATAGACATAATATTTCATGAAATTATAAACAAAAACTGTCCCAATGTTTTAGAACCAGTGGGTAAAATGAAAATTAAAATATTCCATTTGGCTTCTCCTAAAAGAGACTCCAAAATCAAAACTCCCAGGAATATTATAACCAAATTCCCATGTTCCCAGGCCAAAGAGAAATTATTGTGTATAGACAGCAGCAATTAAGTATTTAGTAACAGTCATGATCACGCAAGATTTAGTAGTTATTACATTAAAAAATCTCATTGACAGAAGTCACTGGAGTGAGTCAGTTATGTAGGGATTATCAGGACAAAATGGAAGGAAAAAATAGAAAGATGTACTGGAAGGAGGGAGAATAAGAATGAAGAAAATTATCTTACATAAAAGAATCACACAAGGAAAAACTTTTAAAGGAATAGAGAAAATCATGGAGTGTGGGTAATGCTCAAACATCACTTTCATCTGAGCTGGTTCAAAGACAGAAGAATATACATACACACTCATTTGGGTATAGAAATCTATCTTACCCAACAGGGAAGTAGAAGGTGTAGTAGATGAGGAAAGGGGGGGGGGGTTAAAAACGAATGTAGATTAAGTAAGTCAGTGCTTAAAAGCAAACAGACTTTAGAGAAGGTACAGGGTAATAAGGAAACAGAAAAAAAATGGAAGAAAATAGGATAGAAGGAAATGTACAATTAGTAATCATAACTGTGAATTTGAAAGGGATGAAGTCATTCATAAAATGGAAATGGGTAGCAGAATTGATTAGAAACCAGAATTCAAAAATATGTTGTTTACAAGAGACACTTTCAAAATATAGACACATAAAGTGAAAATCAAGTCTAAAGCAGAATCTATTATGCTTCAGCTGAAGTAAAAAAAAGGCATGGGTAGAAATCATGGTCTCAAACAAAGCAAAAGCAAAAATAGCCCTAATGAAAAGAGATAAATAGGGAAACAACATCTTGCTAAAAGGCACCCTAGACAATGAAGAAATATCAATGCTAAATATACATGCATCAACAGCATAGCATCCAAATTCTTAAATAAAAATCAAATGAGTTAGAGGAGGAAATTGACAGTAAAATTACACTAGTGGGGAACCTAAGAATTCCGCTTGAAAGTTGGAAAAATCTATTCATAAAGTAAGTAAGAAGTTGAGAAGATGAATAGTTTAAGAAAGTTGGATATTATAGAACTGGAGAAAAAAATGAAATAGAAATTTGCTTTTTTTTCTCAACTGTACATGGCACTTTCAAAAACTGACTGTATACTAGGGCAAGTAAATTTTTCAAAGAAATGGACAAAAATTAAATACAACCATTTCAGACCACAATACAATAAAAGTTATATTCAATAACAGTCTGTGGAAGCATAGATTAATAAATATTTGGAAACAAAATAATCTAACCCTAACAAATGAGTGAGTAAAAGAAGACATCATAGAAACAGTCAATAATTTCATTAAGGAGAATGACAATGAGACAGCATTTGAAAAATTATGGAATGCAGTCACAACTATGTTTAGGGAGGAAGTATACAAGCACACACATATCAGTAAAAGAGAGAAAGAATATATCAATAAATTGGGCACACAACGAAAAATAAAAAATAGAAAAGAACAAATTTATAAAATAATTACCTAAAAATGGAAATCCTGAAAATGTAAGTAGAGATAAATAAAATTGAATGCAAAAAATGAACTAATAAAACTAGGAGTTGGTTTTATGGGGAAAATGATAATATAGATAAACCCTAGGTTGAACTGATAAAAAAAGAATGAAAAGCAAATTACTAGTACCGGAAGTGAGAAATGCAAATGCACTAAGTAAAAAGATGAAATTATTACAATAATTAGTAAATAGTTGCTTTGCCCAATTATATACCAGTAAAACTGACAATCTAAGAAAAATGGATGTATATTTAGGAAAATACAAAATTTGTAGAAATACAATTTTCCCAGAATAATGGAAGAGGTAATAGAATACTTAAAAAATATTATCTTAGAAGAAGACTTTGAACAATCCTTGAATGATGTACCTAAGAAAAAAATCTTCTGAACCAGATGAATTTAACAGGGAATTCTACCAAATATTGAAGGAACAATTATTATCAATACTTTATAAACTTTCTGAAAAAAATAGAGGAGTTCTAGCAAATTCCTATTATGAAACAAACACAGTTTTGATATTGGTAGTTAGAGCAACACCACGAGAAAAAATATAGACCATTGTACTAATAAATATTTATTTATTCATTCATTCATTCATTCATTTATTTATTCATTCATTCATTCATTCATTCATTCATTTATTTATTTATTTATTTATTGGTAATGCTAGGAAAGAGGTTGAAGCAATATATCAAACAGATCAATGAACATGTTGAATTTATACCAGGATTGTACGAATGGTTCAATATTAGGAAAATAAAAATAATTGACCATATCCCTGCCAAAAACAACAAATATCTTATGATTCTATCAATAAAGGCAGAAAAAAACCTTTAAACAAAATTCAATGCCCAATATAACAATTATTAAAATCACCAGCAAACATAGGATTCAATGAGACTTTTTCTTAAAATTAAAAGTAGTATTTATCTAAAACTAAGAGCAAACATTATCTGTAATAGGGATAAATTTGAAGCCTGCCCAAGAAAATCAGGGATAAAGAAAAAATGTCCATTATCACCACTATTATCCAAAATTTTATGAGAAATGCTAGTTATAGCAGTAAGACGAGAAAAAAGAAATTGAAGGAATAAAGCTGGTCAATGTGGAAATGAAACCATCACTCTTTGCAGATGATATCATGACAAACTTCGAGAAACTGAGAATCAACTAAAAACTCATTGAAACATATAACAACTTTAGCAAAATTGCAGAACATAAATTAACCTACATAAATCACCAATATATCTATGTACTACAAACTAAACTCAGTAGTAAGAGGTAGAAAGAAGTTTCACTTAAAATAATTGTAGACAATATAAAATACTTGGGTTTCTAACTGCTAAGACAAATCTAAAAACAATATGAAAACAATTACAAAAGACTATTCATACAAATAGAGAGCTAAGCAATTGGAGAAACATTAATTGCTCGTGAGAAAGTGTAGACCATTTTGTAAAATGACAATGAACCAAATTGATTAATTTATCCAGTGCCACACCAAACACTAATTGTTTTATTGAACTAGAAAAAAAAACAGCAACAATATTCTTCTTCATGAAAAAAAGATCAGGAATATCAAAAGAATCTTTTTTAATATTAAGAAAGGTCACCTATCAGTACCAGATTTCAAATTATATTGCAAACGATGATGAAATCAGTTTGGCTAAGAAATATAGTGGTGGCTCGGAGGAATGTATTAGGCACACAATACACAGTAGTAAAGGATCATAATAAACTAGCATTTGATAAAACCAAAGAGCCATGCTTTGGGGGCAAGAACTCGTGATTTGACAAATATTTCTGGGAAGACTGTGAACCAGTTTGGCAAAAACTAGGCACAGACCAACATCTCAAGTTGTATGTAAAAATAGTCAAATTAGTTAATGATTTAGACATAAAGAATGATATTATAAATAAATTAAGGTGACATGGAAATTTTTATCCTTCACATTTATGAAAAAGGTAGAATTTATGACCAAACAATAGATAGATTGGGTAACAGGTAGTAACATAAATAATTTTGATTACATGCTCGTAATTTTTCATGAACAAAACCATTCTAGACAAAATAAGAAGCAAACCAGAAAAAACTGGGATATATATATTTGCATTAAGTATCGCCTTAGAAATGCTTTGTTTCTCAAATACATAGGGAATTGAGACAAATTTTAAAAAATAAAGTTTTTCCTGATTGATAAATGATCAAAGGATGTGAACAGGGAGTTTTCAGAAGAAATCAAAGCTATCAATACTCACACGAAGAATTATTCTAAATCACTATTGGTTAGAGAAATGCCTATTAAAAAAACACTGAGGTACCATCTCACCCCTATCAGTTTGTCAAAATTACAGAAAAGGAAAATGAGAATAGTAAGTGAGAATGTGGAAAAACAGGTACACTAATGCACTTTTGGTGAACTTATGAACTGGCCCAATCCTTTTGGGGAATAATTTGGACGTATATCCAATGGGCTATAAAATGGATCATAACACAGCAATATAATTACTAGATCTGCATTTCAAAGAGATCAAAGAGAAGGTTAAAAAGGGTTTATATTTACAAAAATATTTATAGCAACTTTTTGTTGTGATAGAGAATTGGAAATTTTAGTGATACCCATAAATTGGTGAATGATGGGATAGATTGTGGAATATGGTTGCAATAGAATACTGTTCTGTTATTACAAATGATAATGGAGATGGTTTCATAAAAGCATGGCAAGACTTGTATGAACTGATGCAAAATGAAGTGAGCAGAACCAGAAGCACATTGTGAGCAGTAATAGCAATAGTGTAATGATGATCAACTGTGAAAGACTTAGCTACACTGTTCAGCACAATGATCCAAAACAATTCTGAAATATTCTTGTTAATAAAAACTCATTCATGTGTGGAAAGAGATATGATGAAGTCTGAGTGAAGACTGAAGCATACTTTTAAAATTTATGTTTTTTTTTCCTTTTATTATTTTTGCAACATGGCTAATATGGAAAAGGTTTTTTTTCATTATTTAATATATATTATCAATATCATATTGCTTGCCTACTCAGTGGACAAGGTAAGACTGAGAACAAAGAGAAAATATGTGTGTAAACATATACATATATAAATGCTTTAAAAATTAATTTTAAAAATATAAAATAACAGCATGGGCTTATGTTGGATAACAAGTATCTGTATACATAAAGTTATATATGTGGGGGTAAGAATACAAATAAACCTCTTGTTAAATAAAAAAAGGATAAACAGAGAAATAGCTTTACTTGATTCAGATTTCATGAATAGACCAAAAATTTTGAAGCCTATATTTAGTCCAAAGTTGTAAATCACCCTAAGAAAAGGAGTCTTCTACCATCCTATACTTTGATGTTATGTTCATATATATATATATATGTATATGTATATATATACATATATATACACACACATATATATTCCATTGTATTGAATCTATACTTTTCTTCCCATCATTTATATCTCCCTGATATTAAACCCTAGGACTTTGTTCCATAAGAGTTTGGTAGGATGCTATTCTTTATTTCTATAAGCAATTTATGTAAAATTGGAGTTAATAGTTTTTTAAATATTTGATAGAATTCACTTGTAAATCCATCTGGTCATGTTATTTTCACTCCAATATAATATCTCTATAATTTTAATTGCTAGACATACATATGTCACATCGTTTTTTTTCTGTTCAAATGTGTAATTTATATTTTATAAATTCTATTTTATTTTACATCAAGGCCATGTACTCAATCCATATATAAACAGCTATTTCACTTAATCTTGCAAAAAAGAACGATAAAAACTTGGCAAATCAAAACACTGTTGTGGTTCTACCCAGTGTAACAGCAGCCCTTCTTTCTCCATAGTGGTAAGCTACAACCCCCAACTCCCCAGCAACCATGTTGAAGGGACCTGGAGCTGGCACCACTTATTCCTGTGTGGGAGTCTTCCAACATGAGAAAGTGGAGATCATTTCTAATGACCAAAGAAACAGGACCACCTCAAGCTACATCACCTTTACTGACACAGAACGTTTAATCAGTGATGCTGCAAAGAATCAAGTTGCAATGAAACCCACCAACACAGTTTTTGATGCCAAACATCTTATTGGTCACAGACTTGATGATGCATTTGTAACAGACAGACATGAAGCATTGACCTGTTATGGTGGTGAATGACGCAGGCAATCCAAGTGGAGTACAAAGGGGAGACCAAAAGTTGGTATCCAGCAGATATATCTTCTATGGTCTTGACCAAGATGGAAGAAATTGATGAAGGGTCACAGCCAAGGTGGTGGAGTAGTAGAAGTGGGAAATTCCATGAGTTCCCACAACAACCATGTCCAAAAATATGACTCTAAACAAATTTTAGAGCTACAGAACACACAAAGTGACAGAGAAAAACAAATCTCCCACTGAAGTCAGCCTGGCAGGCCAACAGGAAGGGTCTATTGCACCAAGCTGGGAGTTGAGTGCAGTTCCATGTGAGCCACACCAAGCCTGGGGCAGCCCAGAGGCCCAGACCGGACAAAGCAGACTTCAGGAGAGTGAATCACCAGTAGTTGTGGTGGTCTCCAGACTTCTCAACCCATAAACACCAAAGAGAAAGTAAAAGGTAAGTGGGGAACTCTGTTGTAACTGGGTGATGGAAGAGAGTGGTTTGGCCCCTGTCCCCAGTATGAGAGGTGGCAGAGGCAAGGTGGCTGCACCTGCTACCTCATGGATGCCTCTGGAGCTCCTGGCCCACAGATTGTAGGGGGACCAAGAAACCATTCAGAGGGTACTCGCTCTTGCTTTGACCTGCTTGCATCTGGGTTGCTGTCTTGGGTGGTGGTCCTGGGGTGAGACTCACAAGTGTGTCAGAACTTGTGGGGGCTGTAGAGATGGTGCCCTCCTCAGACGTCTGACATCATCTGTGAAAACTCTAGTCATTTAGGACAAAGCTTTCGACTCTGGAAGCAGAGATTTAACTTGGCAAAGAGCTCAAAAATCAAGTAATTGGCTGGCAAGATGAGCAAACAGAGGAAGTGCAATCAAACCATAAAATCCTATTTGGGGACTAAATGGATCAAAAAGCTTCCAAAAGCTTCCAAAAATATGAATTGCTTACAGGCCATTAGAGGAACTCAAGAAGGATTTTGAAAACCAAGTAAGAGAAGTAGAAGAAAAATTGGGAAGAGAAATGAAAATAATGCAAGAAAACCATGAAAAGTGAGTCAACAGGCATCTAAAGTAGACCCAAAAATGCACTGGACAAAATAACACCTTAAAAATAGGTTAACTCAAATGCAAAAATGGTGCCAGAACAAGTGCCCTGTACAGTGGCCTGAGCAGAAAGTAGAACGCAGAGTGGGAGCCCCGGCAGCCTGCTCATCCATGGAGGACATAAGAGAGCCACTTCCCTCACCTACTGCAGCCCATTTGTGACCTCACCAAGAACTGGGAGGTGGATGTGGCCAGCAACTGGACAAGTACCTGGAGGAGCTGGACGAGATCTGCACTTCTTTTGACGAAGGCAAAACCACCATGAACTTCACTGAGGCTGCACTGCTGGTACAGGGGTCTGTCTGTGTCTACACTAAGAACTGTGGTATCTCCCAGACACCTTGGCACAGAGGCCCCACATTTGTAGAACTAGAAGCCCTCTACTGGAAGCGTATCAAGGAGCAGGCAGACTCCCTTTGGAAGCTGCAGAGGGGAGAGGTAGCAGAGCAGGAGCTGCCCAAGGCCCAGGAAGGACTGTGGGCCCTGGAAGAGGAGTGAGCAGAGGTATCCCCGGAGCAAGTAGGAAGAGGAGACAGCTTCTTGGAGCTTGAGGATGCGGAGCGTGAGGAGGCCCTGGAGGGTGTTCCAGAGCCAGAGGCTATAGCTCCTCAATGGATGCCAATGTCCCTGAGGCTCTTCACACAGCAGCCAGCCCATACGTGCTTCCAGACATACATAGCCCCTTCCATGGCCCTGCCCTGATTGTGGGGGCAGCTGCTTGATCATGTGTGTTTCTGTTGCTGGGCTTCCCCTCACAGATGTTTTATTTTACATGTTTTCTCCAAAATTTGGTGCCTGCCCTCCCTCAGCAACCCTGAAACAAGGACGGCTTTGCCTTCTGGCAGGTGTCAGGGGACTTGGGGCCATGCCCTTCCTCACCCCATGACCAGAGCCCATGGCCCCAGAGGGAAGTGGGGCCACTTCCTCAGCCCTCACACAGGGCACCTCAGCCCTTGTCCAGACCGGTATGGGTCCTCCCCATTTCTTGTGTTTGTACAATCTATCACTTTTTTTCCCCACTCCCATGGTGAGCAATATGTGTAGAACATCTCAGAATAAATGCATCTGGTCAACCAGAAAAAAAAAAAAAAGACTAACTCAAATGGCAAAAGAGGCCCAAAAAGCCAATAAGGAGAAGAATGCTTTATAAAGCTGAATTGCCAGATGAAAAAAAGAATTTTAAAAACTCACTGAAGAGAATAACTCCTTCAAAATTAGATCGGAGCAAATGCAAGCTAATGACTTTATGAGAAATCAGAATATTATAAGACAGATCCAAACAAATGAAAAATAGAAGGCAATGTGAAATATCTCACTGGAAAAACCACTGTCCTGGAAAATAGATGCAGGAGACATAATTTTAAAATTATTGGTATACTTGAAAGCCATGATCTAAAAAAGAGCTTAGACACCATCTTTCAAGAAATTATCAAGCAAAATTGCCCTGATATTCTAGAGCCAGAGGGGAAAATAGAAATTGAAAGAATTCACTGATCACCTCTTGAAAAATATCCCAAAAAGAAAACTACTAGGAATATTATAGCCAAATTCCAGAGTTCCCAGGACAAAGAGAAAATACAGCAAGCAGTCAGGAAGAAATAATTTTAGTGTTGTGGAAACACAATCAGGATAACACAAGACCTAGCAGCTTATATGTTAAAGGATCGAAGGGCTTGGAATATGATGTTCTGGAGGTCAAAGGAGCTAAGACTAAAACCAAGAATCACTTTCCCATCAAAACTATATAATGCCACAGGAGAATATATGATCATTCAATGAAATAGTGGATTTTCAAGCATTCTTTTTTTTCCTGGTTCTAGGAACACTCTTTATTGGGAATAAAGCAGTGTATTATAGTTCACATTAAATCATTAAATGAATTAACCTTGTGGGTATGATGTTGACAATTACATGACCTGAATCTGGGAACAAGTTCAGGATAGTGGAGAGTGGACATGCAGCAGAAAGTTCTCAAAGGAGAAAATGATGATTGTGCTACTCACTTAATGAGGCATCAGATGCTTTTGGCTCCAACACTACGGGTTGGAAGAAGTGTCAGTTCTGGTAAAGTGTGCCAATGATCTTCATGACAATACAAAAGATCCTGTTATTTTTTTCTTACTAACTGTAGGTACATGAGAATATTACCCCAAATTGATTTTACAAATCAACCTGGAGAACTTTTGATGTGTCCTCTATCCATTCAGTTCTCAGTATAAGCTCTAAAGTGACTGTTGTGTCATGGAACCTTTCATGTGTTCCCAGTTGGTATACAATGCATACAGGCTAGTAAGGGTTAGTCCTGTCAGACCACCTCTTGCTACTCCACGAAGACCACCTGTACATTTATACAGCATTCCCGTCATGGTTCCAGCTGCTACTGTGTTGATGTCATCTTCTGCACCTCATGCTTTTTCTATGACAACACCAAATGCAGTATAGAGCAAAGCCAGAGAGCCCAGAGTATTAGCCCATAATGCTCCTTGCCTGGTTACCATATTCAAAATCTGTACATTTCTTGGCTTGGACCAGGCCATCTTTCGTGTTTCTTTCAACCCCACTCTCAAACCATTCCCAGCTCCAAATGCAGCTCCTGTTATACAGCATCGTCCAATGGTAAAAAATGCCAATTCAAACCTGCCCCTTGTTTTATTGGCACCAGTGGGAAAAATAAACTCATCTGTGTCCTGTATAAGATATCTGGGATCCACATTTAAATACTGAGAGAGAGGACTCATACCAGTAAGGGGCACTCCGGCCAGATCAGCGTTCGAGTAGCTCATCCCGGCGCCTCTCCAGCCAAAAAAACCCGCCAGGACTCCCGTGCTCCTGTTGGTGTTGCATCCGCTGCCCTCCATGGACCCGCTCCTTCCTTTCCGTCCACTGCCCGAGGTCTCCGCTTCAGGCTAGGGCCCCTCCAGTGGCCATTAGTCCTCGTCCCCATGCCTTGACCGTTATGCCTTCACGCCTCCCTGGCTGCTACTGAAGGTGCTGCCGGTGCCGCCACTGCCGCCTCCTTTACGCCTTCAAGCATTCTTGATGAAAAAACCTGAGCAGAACAGAAAATTTAATTTTCAAATGAAAGAAGGAATAGAAGCATGAGAAGGTAAACAGGAAAAAGAAATCATAAAGAACTTATTAAAGTTGAACTATTTACATTTCTACATGCAGAAACAATAATTGTAACTCATAAGAATTTTCTATGTATGAGAATAGCTGAAGGGATTATAGATGTGTATATGTGTGTACATACATATATATGTATGTATAGGAGGATGTATGTGTATATAAATATAAATGTGAGCATGGGCATTTGTATGTTCATGTATATATAGACAGAGGACACCGGATTAGTTGAATATGAAGGGATGCTATCTAAAAATAAAATTAAGAGGCAAGAAAGGAATTTATTGGGAGAAGAAGAAAGGGAATGATAGACAAGAGTAAATTATTTCATATAAAGCAGGGAAGAGAAAACTGTTACAATGGAGGGGAAGAGCAGGAAGGTGAAAGGGAATGGAACAACCTGATTCTCATCGAATTTGTCCTAAGGAGGGAATGAAAGACACATTCAATTTGGTATCTTATGCTACAGGATATAGGGGGGAAGGGGATAAAAGGATAGATGACAGAAGGGAGGGCAGGTTTGGTGAGAAGCAAATGTTAGAAGCAAATAATTTTTTTTAATTTTATTTTTTTTTAAGCAATCAGGGTTAAGTAACTTGCTCAAAAGAGATAAGGTAAGAAACTATATCCTGCTAAAAGTCACCATCGAAAATAAAGCCATAGCATAACTAAACATTTATGCACCAAGCTGTACAGCTTCCAAATTACTGGAAGAGAAGTTAAGGGAATGAGAGGAAGAAATAGAGAGCAAAACTATACTAGTCAAGGACCTCAATCTTCCCCTCTCTGAACTTGATAAATCTAACCTAAAATAAAAAAAAAAAGAAGTTAAGCAGGTAAATAGAATCTTAGAGAATATAGATATGGTAGACCTCTGGAGAAAATTGAATGGGTATAAAAAGGAATATAACTTCTTCTCAGCAGTACATGGCATGTGCACAAAATTTGACCATGTACTAGGGCATAAAAAGTTCACAGTTCAGTGCAGAAAGGCAGATATATTAAATCAAGCATTCTCAGGTCATGATGCAATAAAAATTATGTGTAATAAAAGGCTATGGAAGGATGGCATAAAAACTAATTGGAAATTAAATAACTTAATCTTAAAGAAAGAGTGTGTCAAACAAGAAATTATAGAAACAATCAGTAACTTTATTCAAGAGAATGACAATAATGAGAGAACACAATAAAACTTGTAAGATGCAGCAGAAGCAATTCCTAGGTGAAGTTTTATATCCCTGAATGCATACATAAATAAAAAAGAGAAAATGGAGGTCAATAAATTGAGCATGAATTTGAAAAAACTAGGAAAAGAACAAATTGGAAATCCCCAACTAAGTACTAAATGAGAAATAATAAAAAAAAAAACAAAGGAGCATTTAATAAAATTGAATTTAAGAAAACTGTTGAATTAATAAATAAGTCTAAGAGCTCATTTTATGGAAAAAATAATAAAATTGATAGACCTGTATTCAATATGATGATAAAAAAGAAAGAAGAAAACAATTTATGAGTATCAAAAATGAAAAGGGTAAATCTACCTCCAATGAAGAGGAAATTAAAAAAAATAAAATGATTAAAAATAATAAGGAATTATTTTGCCAAATTGTATGCACTTAAATGTGACAATCTTAGTGAAATAGATGAATATTTACCAAAATATAAATTTCCCTGATTAACTGAAGAGAAAGTAAACTATTTAAATAACCCAATCTCAGAAAAAGAAATTGAACAAGCCATCAATGAACTGCCTAGGAAAAAATCTCCAGGGCCAGAAAGATTTACTTGTGAATTCTACTAAACAATAAAAGGACAATCAATTCCAATACTTTACAAACTATTTGGGAAAATTGGAGAAGTAGGAGTCCTAACAAATTCTTTTTATGACACAAATATGGTACTGATACCTAAATCAGGAAGAGACAAACAAGAGAAAGAAAATTATAAACCAATTCCCCTCATGAATATAGATGCAAAAATTTTAAAGAAAATATTAGCAAATAGACTACAGCAACTTATCATGAGAATAATACACTTTGATCAGGTAGGATTTATTCCAGGAATGCATAGGTGGTTCAATATTAGTAAAACTATCAGTATAATTGATCACATCTACAACAGAACTATCAGAAATCGTATGATTATCTCAATAGATGCAGAAAAGGCTTTTTATAAAATACAACACCAATTCCTATTAAAAACCCTAGAAAGTATAGGAATAAATGAAGTCTTCCTTAAAATAATAAGTAGCATGTATCTAAAACCATCAACAAGTATGATATATAATGGGGATAAGCTAGACGCATTTCCAATAGGATCAGGGGTGAAACAAGGATGTCCACTATCACCTCTCTTATTCAATCTGTTACTAAAAATATTAGTGGTAGCAATGAGAGAAGAAAACGAAATTGAAGGAATCTAATTAGGCAAAGAAGAGACTAAGCTATCACCCTTTGCAAGTGATATGATGACATACTTAGAGAATAAAGTAAAAAAAAAAAACAACTTGGAATAATAAATAAATGTGACAAAGTTTCAGGATATCAAATAAACCCACATAAGTCCTCAGCATTCCTATATATCTCTGATTAAATCCAACAGCAAGAGATAGAAAGAGAAATTTCATTTAAAGTTACTCTAGGCATTATACAATATTTGGGAATATACCTGCCAAAACAAACCCAGGACCTATATGAACGCAATTACAAAACACTTTTCACACAAATAAAGTCAGATCTAACTAAATGGAGAAAAAAAAAAACTTAAGTTGCTCGTGGCTGTGTTGAGCTAATAAAATACAAATGATATTTTTACCTAAATTAAATTACATATTTGGTGCCATACCAATCAATCTACCAAAAAAATTACTTTATAAAGCTAGAAAAAATAGTAGCAAAATTCATTTGGAAGAAAATAAGGTCCAGAATATCAAAGGAATTAATGAAAAGAAATGCTAGGGATGGTGGTGTAGCCATACTGCATTTTAATCTGTATTATAAAGCATCAGTCATCAAAACTACTTGGTACTGGCTGAGGAACAGAGTAATGGATCAATGTAATATGTTGGATATACAAGACTCAGCAGCCAATGCCTAGAGTAATCTACTGTTTGATAAACCCGAAGACCCCAGTTTTGGGGATAAGAACCCACTATTTGACCAAAAAAAAAAATGCTGGGAAAACTGGAAAATAGTATGGCAGAAAATTGGCACAGACGAATATCTAACACTGTATATGAAAATCACGAAAAAATGGCTACACAATCTAGGTATAAAGGCTGATACTGAAAGCAATCTGGGAGAGCAAGTGATAGTGTACCTGTCAGATCTATGGAGAGTGGAAAATTATATGAGGAAACTAGAGTTAGAGCACATTATGAAATGCAAAATGGACAATTTTGATTACATAAAATTAAAAAGCTTCGATACAAGCAAAGCCAATGTAAACAAGATTAAGAGAGAAATGGAAAATTGGGAAAGAATTTTTACAACCATTGTCTCTGATAAAGGCCTCATTTCTAAAATATACAAAGAATTGAGTCAAATCTATAACAATGCAAGCCACACCCCAATTAATAAATGGTCAAAGGATATGAACAGCCAGTTCTCCCAAGATGAAATTAAAGATATCTATAAGTATATGAAAAAATGCTCTAAATCACTATTGATTATAGAAATGGAAATCAAAACAACTCTGAGGTACCACATCTCCTTGGCCAGATTGGGTAAAATAACAAAACAGAAAAATTATAAAAGCTGTATAGAATATAGAAAGATTGGAACACTAATGCACTGTTGTTGGAGTTGTGAACTGATGAAACCATTCTGAAGAGGAATCTGGAATTATGCCCAACGACTATAAATAAGTGCATACCCTTTGGCCCAGCAATACCACTTCTACAGTTATATCCCAAAGAGATCAGAGAAGTGGGAGGAGGACCCCTTATGCACAAAAATATTTATAGCCGCTCTTTTTGTGGGGGCAAAGAATTGGAAATTAAGGGGATGCCTATCAATTAGGGAATGGATGAACAAGTTGTGGAATATGAATGCAATGGAATACTACTGTGCTTTCAGAAATGAGGAGCAGATGGACTTCATAATAACCTGGAGATACTTATATAAACTGAACGGGAAGAGCAGAACTAGGAGAAATCTGTACACAAAATCACGGACACAACGTATGTGTGACTACTAACTTTGAGAGACTGGCCTCCTCTCAGCAATATAAGGTTATAAGACAAATCCATAAGACTCATGATGGAAAAAGATATCCACATCTAGAGAAAGAGCTGAGGAGTCTGCATATAGATTGAAGCAAACTACTTCCTCTGTTTCTTTTTCTTGCTTTGTTTCGTTTCCTTTTTCCCACTGATCATTCGGTTGGATATAATCCTTTACAACCTGACTAATGATTATTGTGAAGATATTTCTTGATTCTATATTTGATTGCATGCTGCCTTGGGGGGGGGGGAGAGGGGAAGGAAGGGGAAGGAAATTTGAAGCTCACGAGTTTATGGAACTGAATGTTGTAAACTAAAAGTAAATAAACAAATTAATTTAAAAAGAGCATTACACAAAGCTTGCCAAAAATTGAGGGACTCAAATTTGTAGCCAAGGCAGTAGCAGTTTAAATGTAACATTTAAGCTACTGTGTAAATTTGGGCATTCTGAATACTTGAATGTGTGCAGAGGCAGAGAAATGAACATTGTCCTTTGTCAGTACTGTAAACAATTGGAAATACAATTGTCCTGGAGAATAAAATCTATTTCAAATTGACACAATACTAATTAAAAAAAAAACACTCTTTTGGCACAATAAAAGTAAAAACTTTTAACCTTTCCCATTGAGCAATAAGAGAAGAGTCTTATATTAGCATTCAGAATGATACATTTCAGGGTGGCTAGGTGGTGCAGTGGGTAGAGCGTCGACCCCCCAGCCTCAGACAGTTAACACCCACACTAAAATACTAGCAGTGTAACCATGGGCAAGTTATTTAACCCCAATTGCCCTCAAAAAAAAAGAAAGAGAATGATACATTTTTCAGTTTCAAACAGTATATTATTAATGGATGTTTTAATAATGTATATTTCAATATAAAATGCATCCTACTCACACTCATAAAAATTAGTGATTAGATATCCTCAGAATTGTAAAAGTTTCTACTTTAAGGAGGTAATATTTCTATTCTACTATATTATGGAAATCCGTGTCATTTCTTAAGTTTATAATAAAAAAATAATTTTATTTATATACACACATGCATATATATGCACATATATACACATACATGTACACACATGTAGATGCACACACATATATAATGGAATCAGGAATTTCACCCTACTCTAACTCTTTCCTACATGGCTATATGTTATTCTTCCCACCAATCTCATTTATGTGATACGATACTCCCCCCCCTGACTTATTCCCTACTGTATCCTTTATCTTCATTTTAACCATTCTCTCAAACCTATAAAATAGACCAAAAATACTCCCAGTCCCAATGACTACCTTATCTAACTTCTTCTGTGACCCGTGAAGATACTAGATTTTGAAATGAAAATTGTTTCTTCTCTCTCTCTGTTACACTGGAGTTTTGCAATAATCATTAAGCCCTCCGTAATTGCTCAAATGTTTTTACTTTTCTAGGTGTCTCTTGAGCCTTATGTTTGCATTTCAAAAATTTTACCTACATATTCTTTTCATCAGTAATACTTTAAAATAATGTATTCTATTAAAAGTTTATTAGTCCATTCCTCCCTGCCCCTTTATTGAATTATACTTTATCTTTCAGATAAATCAAATTACTCTTGATTTTAAAAATATATTTTTGTCCTTTGGAGCCCTGTCTAATTCTGACTATGATCCATTGGAAAATGAATTCTTTATTTGTAGCTGTTTGTCATATTTTGTCTTTTACTTAGAAGCCCTTGATTTGGGGTGTGACATTGCTATGACTTTTCAGTTTGGAATTTCTTTTAGGATGTGATCAGTACATTCTTTCCATTTTGACTTAATACTCTGGAAACTCTTAGGTATATTACATTTCAATCCTAACTGAAGGAAGGAGATTAGAATGTGATGACATGCATAAAAATCACCCTAAATGAACATAATGCAAATCTATTCTATCTCTATCATTGGAGGGAACATCCACATCTAGTAGATCATAAAGGAGTAAAGAAATTGTAATATAAGCATAGTGGATCAATGAAGTTAGATCCTATAAATTTATAAATGATTCAATCAGAGTAATTTCTTAATTTATTCCACAATCATTCTTAGAAGATAGGTGAAAAGAGTTATTTAGATATGAGGATTATCAGTTTATCATTTATCAACAAAAGATTCAGTAGAGGAGAAGGCTTGATTAAAGTTTCTAACCATAAAGTTGAGTAGAAAGAAAAAGAGACGAGGCAAGCATTTATAAACTTGAGGATAGAAAAAATAATATTAAGGTTCATTATGATGGGAGTAAAAGAATTTTGGAGGAATAATGGAATAGGAAATGCTAAAGAACAAGTGATTTTTGACAAAGGAGGGATTTGAGAACTTAAAAGAAAAGTGTGGTATGAATAAAAAGTGCTAGATTTTGAGACAACCTAAGTTTGAAACCAAGCTTTGACGTGAAATAATTGTAAGAACTTAGGTAAGTCCCTGAACCTTTGTGTTTTGGAATCAACATTCATAAAATGAAATAATTTGACTAAATTATTTCTAATGTCCCTTCCAACTTGGTATACGCACCTACACAAAAATATACATACACACATGCATGTGTGTATGCATATATTATATGCATACACATATATGCATGTATATATAGAACACATGCATATGTGTATATTTACACATAAGTATATGTGTGCACATATGGTTCTATTTGTCTATCAACTTATCTGTTTAACTATATCTGTCAACAGATACATAGACAGATTGACAGACAGACAGACAGAGAGATAATCCTGTGATTCCAGAAATGAAGCTATTTTGAAGAATGATACAGTTTAAGGTATGACCATCAAGGCGCAAAGTTTAAGAAAAGACAATTCAAGGTAATGGAAAGGTCTTCAGAGTGGATACTGAAATTTTTCGAGGATGATAGTAATGGAAAGGTACAGAGAAAAAAAATAGGTTCCAAGATGATAGTTCAAAGAGTGAGCATATAACAAGGATGGTGGTAAGTCTGAATGCCATGGAAGGGAAAGGAGAGCGTTGAGTCATGGGAGCAAAAAAGAGAGGTATTAGACCCCACAATGAATTATCAGCATTTGAATGTGAAGGTAGCCATGTGGAGGTAAAGTGTGACAGACATGTGAAACACATGTATCAGTTAATTTGCGGAGGTAGAACAATCTTATGATAAACATTTATAGATAGAAGGAACCTTAAAGATGGTTAATCCAATCTCTTCATTTTAGAGATGAGGAAAATGAGACCAACTGAAGTTGTGACTTGCTTAAGACAACACTGGTAATAAATAACATAGCTGAGAATTAAGTACAGATTCTCTAACTTCTAATCCAGTACTCTTCACACGACACTGAGGAAGAAAGATGGCAAGTGAAAGCACATTTTTTAAACAATCTAAAGTTCTAAAGCTCACAATGGCAGACGCAGGCAGAAGATTTTGGGATAACTCTGTATATGCTGTATACATATGAGTGAGAAAAGAAGTGAAGAATCTATATCTAATCCACAACAAAAGCACTGGATTTTCGGGTAATGTGACGTGGTGATAGGATTAGCATGTGACATGATTAGCATGTTGGGAAAATAATTTTGGTGACTGTGTAGAAGATAAACTGGAGAGGAAAGATAAGTGAGGTGGGGGGATCAATTAGGAGCAATTGAAAAATTCCAGGTGAGAAATAATGAGGACCTGATCTAAAGTGGCAGCCTTGAAAATGAAGTGAAGCAGACATAATTCATTGTGTTACAGATAATATGAGAGATAAAGACTAACAGATTATTTCTTCCTTGATACCATTTTATGAATTAATTTATTTCTTTTTAGTTTTCAGAATTCACTTCCATTAGATTTTGAGTTACAAATTTTCTCTCCATTTTCCCCCTCTGTGCACCCCAAGACAGGAGGCAATTATATTAGATTCTACATATACATTCGTATTGAACCTATTTTCACATTGGTCACTTTGTGAAGAAGAGTTAGAAGCAGTAAGAGAAACCACAAGAAATAAGAAACAACCAAAAACAGAAAACAAAAAGGAGAGACAGTAAATAATATCCTTCAATCTGCTTTCAGACAACATAGCTCTTTTTCTGAACGTGTACATCATTTCCATCAAGAGGTCTTTAAACTTGTCTTGGATTCTTGTATTGCTGAGAAGAGATAAGTCTATCAAAGTTAATCTGAACACAATGTTCCTGTTCCTTTATAGAATGTTCTCCTGGTTTTTCTGATTTGATTCAATATCACTTCATTAAAGTCTTTTCAGATTTTTCTGATGTCTGCCTGCTCATAATTTCTTATAGTGAAATAGTGTACCATTGCATTCATGTATCAGAACTTGTTCAGCCATTACCAACCAATGTGCATTCCCTCAATTCCCAATTCTTCGCAACCACAAAATATTAATAAATATTTTTTGTACATGTAATAACTTTACCTATTTTATGATCTCTTTGGGATGCAGTTGTAAAAAGGTATATGCTGGCTCTGCATAGAATTATACTCCTCTGGGTATAGTTCCAAATTGCTCTCCAGAATGGTTGGATCAGTTCACAACTCCACCAAGTGTATTAGTGTCAGAGTTTGCCCACATCCTCTCCAACAGTTATCATTTTCCTGTTTATCATGTTAGCCAATCTGCTAGGTGTGATGTAGTATCTCAGTGATGTTTTGATTGACATTTCTCTAATTGATAGTGAGTGGAAGGATTTTTTTTTTGTATGAGGATAGATAACTTTAATTTCATTTCTCTGAAAATTGTCTATTTATACTCGACCATTTATCAGTTGGAGAATGACTTCTATTCTTTTAAATTTGACTCAGTTCTCTATATAGTTCAGAAATGAAGCCTTTATTAGAGATACTGGTTGTAAAAATTGTTTCGCAGTTTTCTGCTTCCCTCCTAATCTTGGTTGCTTTGGCTGTGATAAAATTTTTCAGTTTAATATTTACATATGTATTCATATGCCCATATACCCTCATATATAGACATATATACATATTCCCTTCAAATACTGAGAAAAGTTTCAAAAGTTACAATTATTGTTTTTTCCATGTAGGAATGTTAATAGTTCAAATTTGATAAATTCCTTATGATTTCTTTTCCCTATTTACCTTCTCATGCTTCTTTTGCTTCTTGTATCTGAATGTCAAATTTTCTGTTCAACTCGGGTTTTTTCAGCAAAAAAATGCTTGAAAGTCCTTTATTCCACTGAAATATAACCATATTTTCCCCTGAAACATGATACTCAGTTTTGCTGGGTAGGTGACTCTTGGTTTTAATCCTAACTCCTTTGACCTCCAGAATATCATATTCCAAGACCTTCAATCCCTCAGTGTAGAATATGCTAGATCCTGGGTTATCCTGATTGTGTTTCCACAATATTCAAATTGTTGCTTCCTGGCTGCTTGTAACATTCTCTCCTTAATCTGGGAATTCCGGAAGCTGGCTATCATATTCCTAGTAGTTTTCTTTTTGGGATCTTTTTCAGGAGGTCATCGGTGGTTTCTTTCAACCTCTATTTTGCCCTCTGGTACTAAAACATAAGGGCGGTTTTCTTTGAGAACTTCCTGGAGGATGACTTCTAGGTTCTTACTTTGATCATGGATTTCAGGTAGTCCAATAGTTTTTAAATTCTCTCTCCTGGATCTATTTTCCAGGTCAGTGGTTTTTCCCATGAGATATTTCACATTGCCTTCTATTCTTTCATTTGTTTGGATCTGTTAAACAGCATCTTGATTTCTCATAAAGTCAGTACCTTCCATTTGCTCCAGCCTAATTCTGAAGCAAAGAATCTCCTCATTGAGCTTTTGAGACTCTTTTTCCATCTGGCAAATTTGGCTTTTTAAGGCATTCTTCTCCTCGTTACCTTTTTGAGCCTCTTTTTCCATTTGAGTCAGTCTGTTTTTTAAAGTGTTATTTTCCTCAGTAAGGCTGTTGACTCTCATTTCATAATTTTCTTTCATTGTTCTGATTTCTCTTCCCAATTTTTCCTCCACTTCTCTTATCTGCTTCTTAAGGTCCTCTATGGCCTGTAACCATCTCGTGTTTTCCTTTGAAGCTTTTGGTGCAGGAGTTCTGACTTCACTGTCTTCTTCCTCTTCCATGCTTTGCTCCATTTTGTTCCCAAAATAGGAGTCTAATGTTGGAATCTTCTGTCTCTTTGTTTCCTTTGCCTGGTCATGTAGCCCCTCAGTCACTTGATGCTGTGGTTTTTTGCCACAGCAGGACTCTGCCACCAGACAGGGGAGCTTTCATCCCAAATGCTGGAGTTTTCTCAGGTGCTGGAGGTATTAGATGGGTGCCTTCTCTGAACCCTCCACATGCTCTGGCAAGCTGGACATACACCCCAGGACCTGCACCCTTGACTGCAATCCAGATTCAAGCAGGTTAAAGCAAGAGCGATTACCCCTCAGACTGGTGCTTGGTCCCCCTACACTTTGCAGGTTAGGAGCTGAAGCTGCCACACGGTGCTGGATGGCTGTGCCAGTGTCTCAGCAATTTCTCACCCCAGAGGCAAAAGTCATACACTCCCACTTACTGTTCCAAAGTGCAGACTGCACTGACCTCTCACTTTGTCCTTTGCATCTATGTGTTGATAATTCTGGAAACGGCCACAGCTGCTGCTGATCTGGGTTCCCTCTGGCCCACAGCTAGTCAGGTCTGGGGCTGGGCTGGGCTCCCAGAGCACTTCACTGGCTGATTGCTGCCAGCGTGCCGGGCTGTCCTCAGCGGGAAGTTAGCTTCTATGTGTTATTTTGGTGTTTCTGCAGCTCCAAAGTTTATTTAGAGTCCCCTTTTTACATGGATTGGGGAAGGTGGAAACCGGAGAAGCGGGGATGTCCTGCTTCTACTCCGCCATCTTGGCTCCTCCTGTAAAGGCCTCATTTCTAAAATACATAGAGCGTTGAATCAAATCTATAAGAACACAAGTCATTCCCCAATTGATAAATCGTCAAAGGATATGAACAGGCAGTTCTCAGAAGAAGAAATTAAAGATATCTATAAGCATATGAAAAAAATGCCCTAATTTGCTATTGATTAAAGAAATGAAAATCAAAGCAACTCTGAGGTACCACATCTCACCAGTCAGATTTGCTGAGGTGACTAACAGGAAAATGACAATTGCTGGAGAGGCTGTGGACAAATTGGAACACTAATGCATTTTTGGTGGAGTTGTGAACTGATTCAACTATTCTGGAGAGCAATTTGGAAATACGCTCAAAGCGCTATCAATAATTTCATACCCTTTGACCCACCAAAAACACTTCTTGGGTTGTATCCCAAAAAGATCATAGAAGTGGGAGGAAAACCCACATGTACAAAAATACTTTAGCAGCACTTTTTGTTGTGTCAAAGAATTGGAACTTAAGGGGATGCCCAACAATTACGGAATGGCTAAACAATCTGAAATATATTAATGTAATGGTATACTCTTGTGCTATAAGAAATAAGGAGAAGATTGACTTCATATTTACCTGGAGAGGTTTATATGAACTGATGCTGAGTGAGAAGAGCTGAACCAGGAGAAATTTGTACACATTTACAGACACATCATATGTATTGACCAACTTTGAATAGACTGGACTCTTGTCAGCAATGCGTGTTACAAGACAAAACTTGAAAAGACTCATGATGGAGAGAGATATTTTCATTTAGAGAAAGAACAGAGTTTGAATGCAGATTGAAGCAAACTAGTTACTCAATGTTTTTCTTGTTTGGTTTTGTTTCTTCCTTCCCATTGTTCATTCCACATGTTACAATCCTTCTTATAACCTGACTAATGTCTAATGTGAAAGTATTTGCAGATCTTATACTTGATTGCATGCTGCCACAGGTGGGAGGGAGGAGAGGGAGAGGGAGAAAATTTGAAACTCAAGGAATTGTGGAACTGAATCTTGTAAAGTAAAAGTAAACAAACAGATTAACAAAGACAAAAAAAGAAATAAAAAATCTTTAAGGGGAATCCCACAGTCACTTCATTCATCCCATTCTACTTTTATTCCCCCCTAATTATCAGTAAGTCTTTTTTTCTCCTTGATAACAAGTCTAAAATCTCTTGGTTTGAGCCCATAGGATCAAACAGATACCTATTCCCTTCTCCATTTGACAATCCTCTAGATACTTGAAGATAGATATCATGTCTCCTTGTCTTCAGGATTATTATATCTAGTTTCTTCAAATTATCTTCATGTAACTACTACATAAACATGCCTCACCCACCTTACAATTATGAAGGTGATTTTTGTAGCAGCCAGCCAAAAGACTTTATATTCTTCTTTTCTATGCAAAGAAGGTATAATAATTTCGGTTGTCGCATTAAAAGTGGGGGTTTTAAGAAAATAAATTTAAAGGAACGGCAGGGGATAATAGGTAGAAAGGGAATGGAAAGTAGTGTCAGTTGGACTGAATTGGCCTCTAATCTGTGTAGCTGAACAGAGATGGCCAGAGAGACGAGAGTCAGGAATGAAACTAAAGTTTAATTTCAAAATGAGGGAAATGATTTGCAAGCAAGAGCACATGTGCTGGGCCCCTTCCCCTATAGTGGGGGGTGGGTGGGAGGGTAGTGGGGAGATCCACTTCACTGGAGGCATATATCAATACTTACTCTCATGGCTACACAGTAAGGGGTTATAGCAACATTGTGACTAGTTTGATTCACAGTATGGTTTTGTGACCAGCACATGGATACAGCAGGTGCTTATCTGAGCCCAGAGAACACCTGCTGTTTGTCAAAGCAATACAGTAATTGTGATTTTGTTGGAAGCTGAGATTATCCAGAGGTTAAGCACAAGGGATTGCTGCTATGCCAAGCTCAAGGCACAGCTTGCCTGCTGGTCCTAAGCTCTGGAAAACAGGCTGTCTCCTAATATCTTAACATTTTGACCTTTTTGGTCAAAGAGAGGGGTTCTGGAAGATCCCCTACCCTTCTGGCCAATGAAGATGCTGCAAGAGGTCAGTAGGAGATGTTGCCCAAAGGTTAGTTCCTTGAGGAACTATTAGAAATGTATTATAGACATCTTTTTGGCCGTATGGGTCCAAACCAGAAGCAATGTATTTTATACAAATCAGGGAAACATGTCCCACATATTGCAGAACTCCCAATAGGGTAAAACTAGCCATTGTTTGCTTGTAGGAAGAAAAGATAGGGGGGCCAAGAATGAAGGGGGTTGGAATACTGACACACCCTTGAATCAGAGCCTTGATGGTTGGGCTCATAAAAAAGGGAAGAAGACAGTATAGTCAGGCCTTATCCAGAATCTTGGGACAGCCGTCTCATCTGGATGTCCGCTGTTGCTGGGTCCATATTAGATGAACCTTGAGGTCCAGCTTCTCAGCTACTCAGGGTTATATTGAAACAAGGCAATAATGTTAAGTTTTTTCTCACAATTTCCATAATTGCATAATTATATTGTCAGGTACAGATCAAACTACTTAAAGTACTAAAGATAGATTAGAGAAGGGAGATTTACATGTCACCAAGGTAACCAAGAAAATTTTAACATAACTAAAAATTAAGTCTCCTTGTATTCTAGTGAACCATTCTTAATATCCATTTAAGCAGCATATTTTGAATCCCAGATGTCTCATGTAGTTATCTGGTCTCTATTTATCTCTTTGTGAACAATAGGCTTATTCTCAAGACATCTCTAAAGGGGCTCTGCATTTCTGCTTCCAAATCTAGAGTTTCCTAGATAATTCTGATCATTTAAATTTGGTTCTACAATTTTGAAAATTCAGAAAATTTTAGTTCATATACTATTTGTTCTAATCTTAGCTAAATCCTGAACCTGATATAAGAATCTTTAAATTTTAAGAGTGGCCAACTATAAAATGAACTCTTCTGACTTTTAAAATTATCAGACAGATACTTTAATAATGGGAAAAATTTTAACTTTTTTTGCCATTGTCCTTACAATGTATATCTAAAATCCAATTGTGAGGACTTATTACCAAAAAAAGATACTCAAAGTCTGATTTTTCATGATTGGTAAATTTGAAAGTTGATCATATAATCCTGTTGCTTCCTCAAAATTTGCTATTCCAATCATTTAGAAAACTTTTGTATTACATCTCTGTCTTATTATTTTCTCTAATCATTTGCCCCTTAGTAGGAAAACCTCCCTTAGCTCTGTTTGACTTGAGACATGAGGCATATTTGACAGCCAATCAGGTAGTCACAGGCTCAGGATTAGCCAAGTGATAAATTTCCTTTACCAAAAAATAAATAAATAAATAACACAATGGGGAAGTAGAGTGAGGAGGATCTTACCTCGGCCATGCCATGATAATCCCCAAAACTTTTCCCAGGTACAGACATCCACCTTTATCACTTCCCAGAGTGCATCATATGCCATTTTCTTCAATTGGCTTCATGATAATTCACATAAATGCCAAAATAATAAAAAAAATTACAGCCCAAAGAATATTATCTTAAATAGTAATATTTCACTAATCATAACTTAGGACGAATTTTTTTCCTGATGTTTCCCTAACAGTTGATTAATCATTTACTTACAAATTTAAAATGACCATATGGGGCTTCAGACATATAGCAAATACCTGATAATTGACTCATCATTAATATAGTGAAACTTCATCTTTAAATACCTGATACGCTTTCATAACAGCCAAGAATTTCAAATGAAAATTTGCTACATATATATCATTTGCTTCATAGTAAAATGTCTCATTAAATATTTAACAGTTATCAAATATATATTTTATCACATCCTTTTAAAACCCCAATTCATGTATAACAGAATCCAGATTAAAAAATTGTTTTGTCTAACAGCATTTCTGTTACAATGGTCTCTCAAATTTTACCATATAAAAATTTAGAAATACAAAAATAGCATAAACAATATTATATATTTGAAACATGAAACAAAACTTTAGATGATATCCATTGTATTTCCATATTATCAAGTACAAAATCATTAATCTTGTTACCTTTGGCATTTTAAAATCACTTTTGAATTATCAGGTATGGAACAATTACACTCAATTAAATGAATACCAAAAATGTAGTGCTTAGCATATGCCAGTCATTGTGTTCAGCACTTTACAATCAATGTATCGTTTTGATCCTCACCACAACCCTGGGATATGAGTAACATTATTCCTTTTCTCCTTACAGATAAGGAAATGGGGACAAACAGAGATAAGATAACTTGCTTAAGATTACACAGCTAAAAAAATTTTAAAAAACATAATTCAAATTTTCCTACATTTTCCAGCATTTTAATACCTTTATTTGAGAATCTGATTTGAAATGAGAGGGGTTAACAGGGAGAGGGACATGGTCTCTGACCTGGGGAAGTTGTTATTAGTAAAATTTCAAGAGGAAAGAAAAAGACTCCCAAAGTACATGAGGTAAGCTCGTTTATTCTACAGTTCTTAGGAGAATTGGGTGTGCTTCCAGCACAACAATTTACATCAAAGGCAAAAGTGGGTGGTTTAAATCCCTAACCCAAAAGGCACAGGCTTTCCCTCATTTCCTCATTGGCTGAGTACTTGGAGTGTACAACTTCCCGGCACACTAACTTAATGTTTCCTCCTTGTCATGTTTCCTCCTCTATCTACATACATCCACAAAGATCACATGTGCATTAGAAGGAGTCTTTGGTCCTCCTAGAGAGGAGAAGGTAATACACATGAAGCAATTAAGCATGCATACTTAGCGTAACCTAGTTACTCTTTCTTAACCATAGACATAGCTGAGTTTGGTTTTCTGCTTATTCTAAGAATTCTTTCTGTAAAAAGAGGCTAGTTCTTTGAAAAGAAAACCCACATTCCTGTACCTGTGTGGAAACATTTATATATATAAATTATAGTAGATATTTAGTTTAAACACTATTTTCTCTTTTCATGGTCAGAAACACTAAGGAAGGGTTAACAAGAGAGGTGTAAAAAGTTGACTTAATTTTTTTTCTTCATTCTGGGATTGCATACAGACTAATTGCTTTACCTCATTACCCTAGAACAATGAAGCTAATAATTTTGACTTTCACTTTTAAAAATTATTTAAAATTAAATTCTTATTTTACCTTATAACAAATTCTGTAGAGTTGGTACCCCAAAACTTACTAAGATATTTCAGAAAGGAATGAGTTCCTGGAATTACTCCGAGGTCCCAGAAATGCTCCTCCTCAATCTCAAAATGATTAATATCCAAACTCCTTAATCTAAAAAGATATTTTCAGAAGTGCTACAAATTTTGATTATTTGACTTTTTTTGTAATTCCAACATAGCCAAAGTTGAAATAACAGGGGGAAAGTCGTCTTTGGGACTTTGTTTCTCTTTTTTACAACTTAATTTCCTGGAAGAAAAAGCAGGAACTTGTTTGAGCTCACTGTCCAACCACCTCCAATACCTGTGAAAAATGACTCAAATAATTTTAGAGCTACAGAACCAACAAAGTGACAGAGGGAAAGAAGTCCCTGCTGAAGGCTGTAGCAGCAAGCACCCCAGCATCCCCAGGGTGTCCACCAACACAGGTTCTTAGATCTGCCTTGATAAAGGAAAGCAACTCAAAATGGGTTAACAAGCTTGCTTTAATCAGTCAAATATGTACCATTTACCTAGTTCAGGGGAAAAAGGTCAGCACCCCGAACTTCAGATATACAGACAGAATTATCAAGACAGAGAAACAGATCAAGGAGACAGTTTCCAAACTGTCCAACCATTACATCCATACCAAATCAACATCTGGGATTTTTTTAAGCTGGGGGACTCTCAACAACGGCTTCCCAGAGTTTCATCTGATCAAATCACAAACACTTCTCAAAGTGAGCCTCAAAACAAAGCTACACATCAGGGCTTATATAGCCTTCTCCTGGCTCAGAGAATGTAACAACCTTTTGGACCCACTGCCCAATCAAGAAGTATCTACTGAAAAACAAGCTTCCCACCCCAGGCTCCAGGTGCACTTTAGCCTAGGGGCAGGAAAGATCTTAAAAATTTACATTCCCATTATATTTAGCCCCAAGATCTTTCTTGCCCATAGCATAGTCAATTTACTTTTGAATTAGCACTAAACATCTCTTAGGTCACATTTTCAAGATACAGAACTAAAGTGGCCACTGGGCCTTAAACAAACACAAAGTACATTGCATTACCACCTCAATTCAAAACAAGAGTGCAAATAAAGTTCTCTTGGGCGGAGGGGGGTGTCCTTCCCCTAACACAGCTCCAGCCCCTGCTTCCAAGTACATAGAGGGGGTTGGGCAACAAAACCAACAAGGTGGCTTCCTTGGGGGGTCCAAGGCACTTCATCCCACCCACCATAGTCACAAGTCTATCCTCTCCCTGCGTCCCAAACTGTGGGATGCAGCAAAGAAACACATTCAGTACCCCTGCTTTGCTGCTCAGTTCTTATCTTTTCCTGTGGCTGAATTCCGAACTCCTGAGTTCCTTCTCCTTCCACAGGTGGCAGCCACTCCTGGCTTCTGCCCAGGTCCGGATGCAGGCAGCTCACCATTCCTGCTCTCAGCTCAGCGAAGTCCACATGCAGGCCATTCTTCTCTCCTGGTCCATGGCTCCACATAGTCACAGCTACCACAACTGGGAAATAAACAATTATCCCAGCCCCCACACTTTCCTTTTACTCTGCAGATCCTGTTCGTGATGCCATTTTGTAGCAGCAAGCACCCCAGCATCCCCAGGGTGGCTGCCAACACAGGTTCTTAGATCTGCTTTGATAAAGGAAAGCAACTCAAAATGGGTTAACAGGCTTACTTTAATCAGTCAAATATGTATCGTTTACCTAGTTCAGGGGAAAAAGTTCAGCACCCCGAACTTCAGATTATACAGCAGAATTATCAAGACAGAGAAACAGATCAAGTAGAGAGTTTCCAAACTGTCCAACCATTCCATCCATACCAAATCAACATCTGGGTTTTTTTTTCTTTTCAAAGCCGGGGGACTCTGAACAATGGCTTCCCAGAGTTTCATCTGATCAAATCACAGAACACTTCTCAAAGTGAGCCCCAAAACAAAGCTACACATCAGGGCTTATATAGCCTTCTACTGCCTCAGAGAATTTAACAATCTTACTGACTCACTGGCCAATGAAGAAATATCTACTGAAAAACAAGCCTCCCACCCCAGGCTCCAGGTGCACTTTAGCCTAGGGGCAGTTAAGATCTTAAAAATTTACATTCCCATTACAATGGTGACCTGGCAAGCCAACAGGAAGCATCTATGGAGCCACGATGGGAGTAGATCATGGTCCTGCATGGGCCTCAATCACATAGACCAGTAGCATAGACTGGCCCCGAGCAGACCACAGACGATTGAATCACTGGCAGGTGTGGCAGTTTCCAGACTTCTCAACACACAAACAATGAAGAGAAAGTAAAAGGTCAGTGGGGAAACTCTGTTGAATCTGGGTGAGAGAAAAGCAAGCCTTTGCCTAAGAGCAGTAGAGGTGGCAGAGGCTGTGGGTTGTAGCAATGGCTGCTTCCAGGGTTCTAGTCCCACAGATAATGGGGGGACCAAGAAACTGACTAGAGAGAAATTGGAGGAATCTCTTTCCTGGCTCTAAAGCAGAATTCTCTTACTTTGCTCTGCTTGGATCAAAGTTGCTGTTTTGGGTGGTGGTCCTGGAGTTGGGGAGAGCACTGGCATGCCAGAGCTTGTTGAGGCTGTGGAGTCCTCCTCACAGTTCTGAGGCAGGTCCATAGAAGAAGCTCTGACAACTCAGAAATTTGGAAAATAGCACTCTCCACTCTGGAAGCAGATTTGTACCATGGCAAAGAATTCAAAAGTCAAGTAACTGGCTGGCAAGATGAGCAAATCAGAGTAAGAGAAATCAGACTATAGAATTGTTCTTTGGTAACAAAAATGATCAAAACATAGAACTAGAAGACAACAAAGTCAAAACTCCTGCATCAAAAGCCTCCAAAAATATATGAACAAGTCACAGACCATGGAGGAGCTCAAAAAGGATTTTCAAACTCAAGTAAGATAAGTAGAGCAAAAACTGCTAAGAGAAATGAGAGCGATGCAAGAAACTCATGAAAAACTAGTCAACAGCTTGGTAAAGGAGATCTAAAAAAATACTGAAGAAAATAACACCTTAAAAATAGACTAACTCAAATGGCAAAAGAAGTACAAAAAATAATGAGGAGATGGCTGTGGGCAGCTAGGTGGCACAGTGAATAAGGCACCAGCCAGGGAGTCAGGAATACATGAATTCAAATCTGATCTCAGGCAGTTAACAATTACTAGTTATGTGACCTTGGGTAAGTCACTTAACCCCAATTGCCCTGCCTTCCCCCCTACAAAATAATAATAATAATGAAGAGAAGAATGGCTTAAAAAGTATAATTGCCCAAATGGAAAAATAAATTCAAAAGCTCACCAAAGAAAATAATTCATTCAAAATTATATTGGAGCAAATGGAGGCTAATGACTTTGTGAGAAATCAATATTTTATAAAACAAAAGAATGAAAATTGGAAGGCAATGTTAAATATCTCATTGGAAAAACCACTGACTTGGAAAATAGATCCAGGAGAGATAATTTTTTAAATGATTGGACTACCTGAAAGCCATGATCAAAAATAGATCCTAGACATTTCCTTTTGAGAAATTATCGAGGAAGACTGGCCTGATATTCTAGAACTAGAGGGTAAAACAGAAATTGAAAGAATTCACTGATTGCTTCTTGAAAAAAGTTCCCAAAAAGAAAACTTCTAGGAACATGATAGTCAAATTCCAGATTTCCCAGGTCAAGGATAGAATGTTACAAACAGTCAGGAAGAAAGAATTTGAGTATTGTGTAAAATATATAAGGATAACACAAGATCTAGCAATTTCTAGATTAAATGATCTAATGGCTTGGAATATAATGTTCTGGAGGTCAAAGGAGCCAGTATTAAAACCAAGAATCACCTATACATGAAAACTGGATACAATACTTCAGTGGAAAATATGGATATTCAATAAAATAGAGGACTTTTAAGTTTGTCTGTTTGAATCTGGAATTGAAAGTTTTAAAATCAAATATTCATATATATATATATATATGTGTGTGTGTGTATATACATATATATATATACTATTATTAATACCATCTTACATGTAATTAAGAAAAAAGATATACAAGCACTGAGGCATAGAGATCCACTGGAAAAGTTGAAA